>NC_057743.1:3169774-3174844 GCF_004010195.1 Chiloscyllium plagiosum
ACCCGGGTCTCTGGCGCTGTGAGGCAGCAGTGCTAACCACTGTGCCACCGTGCCGCCATTTTGCACTGATCAGGATAAACCCCAAAAAATCAAACAATTAATCAATTTATACTGCAGGAGGCACCTTCGTGTTTGTACTATATATTTAGTCCTATATTTGACTTTCATTAACACTTGCAGATCCACGATCTCAATGTCCACCTCTATGAAAATCCTATTATATCTTTTCCTTCCCATTCATCACACCCTTTCTATGATTTGGCAGCTTGCCTATACAATGTTTACAGTATCTACATCTTTACCAGTCAAGTACTTTCAGGAAGTATTCCATATTTCCTTTAACAAATGACAATATTCTGGCATGCTTCCTTTTAACTTGTGTATTGTCACTCTTTGTAGCTGTCCTGTATCTCTATAGTTGTTTTTCATTTTTAATTTTATTCAAAATTAATGTACAAGCATCCTTTTTTTGATAGTAGTGTCACCTCTGAGTCATAAGGTTCTGGCTTCAAATTCCACTCCATGGTTTTGAGAACAGAAATTATAGCTTGTCCAGGTCAATATTGAGCGATTGCTATCCAGCCATTTTTCTTTTACAAGGTTAAAGGAAGTCCCATTTGTTCTTGCTTCGATGGATGCTGAAGGGCCCTCGGCACTATTTTGAAGAAGTGTTAAGGAGATAATCCCAGTTCCGGTCAACATACATTATCCGCTTGTTATCATGTTGTTCTTACTGGGAGTGAGTTGTATGCAAATTGGCAACTATATATCCTACATTATCGCAGTAAATACACAGCAAAAGTACTTCATTGGATATAAAGTGCTTTTGGACATGAAAGTCTATATAAATGTAAGTCCTCTTCTACATACTCAACGGTGTACAGTCTCAAATTCAAACCATGTCTTTCCATTGTCAAAAGACTTGGTTCGTACCCATAAGTATTTACCGGAGAAAAGGAAGCCATTCAGCCATCGTGTCCATACGGTCAATAAGAACCTGACTACAGGAATCCTGTCGTCTAGCTCTAGGCCCCATTGCTCTGGAAGATATGGCAACGCAAGTGAGCATCTACAGATTACAAGAGTTTCTGACCCAACCACCCTTTCTGACAGTAAATTCTAGACACCACTCATTCTCTTTTGTTTACTCTCCAGTTTCAATATTTCTACACCTGACCTATATTTTGTTTTATCAGCTTAATCTCGGCAAAGCCCTTACCTTGCTAGAATTTGCACTTTTCTTTCTGCCAAGTACCCTTGTCCTCATTTCTGTTTCTATTCTTCCATAAGAGCTAATTATACTGTAGCCACTGCTACCAAACATACCTCTTTTTTTTAGGTTGCTTACTTATTTTGCCAGATTCAGGCCAAGTGATGCTTCCATTCTTGTTTATGTGGCAACATATAGACTGCTCAACCCTGTCAGCATAAATATTTTCTCACCCCTTTTGTGGATAATTGTGGATAATTATACTTAGGGCATGAATCATCTTCTCCCTAATGTCTTTCCACTGTTCAGTTCCACTTTTAATATAATGTGAAGGACTCCTTGATATTCCCCAACACTATCCAAAAATATTTGCATTAACATCACTGATGGGATCATTTCAGTGATTTTCTGATGTTAGTTTAATTCAAGTGTCAGTAATGGGCAAAATAGAATTGAGACAATTATTGGAAAACTACTGTAACACAAACTAAGGTTTTTCCAGTATCACATAAAATTGAATTAACTTATTCTGATTAATAATCAAGAGCCCTAAAAATATATTTTGTTACTTGTGTTGCAATGGCTTGTGTTTACTGAATTTCAGTAGAAGGTCAATTGTCAAACCCAACTCACTTTGATTTTTCAGCATTTTTGAGGTTCCCATTGTTCCATAACTGTTTGTTCATGTTTTCTATTCTAGCTTAAGTGCCTGCAGAGATTTCTAAGCATGACAGTTGCTGTGAATCTTGAAATGAGGTAGAAAATGGTTGAGATCCACAAGTCAAAGGAAATCATCCTTAACTGGTACAATGTTCAAGTCCAGAGGCCCCTTGCACTTGTGTCTCCATGCTTTAGACATTCACACTCTAGAGATGGTGGAGGAAAGGCCATAAGACTAACACGTCATATTTGATTTAGGCTTAAGGATTGAGGAAGGACTAAATAAACCTTGATATTTCAATGTTGAAAGGCACCCAAGAGGTCACCTTATTTAAGATGTTAAGAGATAAGAGTGGTAGTGTTCCTGCCTCTGAACCTGAAGGCCTGGCTTTTAGTCCCACTTGGTTCAAAGGTATGGCTTAATATATCTGAGCAGGTTGGTTAAAAAATTATAAAATAAATCCACACATTATTTTGGATTAAACCATGATACTTTAAGTATATTAAAGGAAAAAGAATAATGAGAGAGAGAACAGAATCCCTCAAGCATCAAAGTGGACATGTATGTGTATAACCGTAGGAGATGGGCGAGATTCTGAATGAATGTTCCTCCTCTGTGTTTACCATGGAAAAAGACATGAAGACTTCGAAATTTAGAGAAGGTAGTGGTGATATCTTGGGGACGGTCCATATCATAGTGGATGAGGTGTTGGATGTATTAGGATGTATGAAGGTGGATAAATCTCCTGGTCCTGATCAGATATATCCCAGAACATTACAAGAGGCTAGAGAAGAAATTGCGGGGGCCCTGTCTGATATTTTTGTATCATCATTAAGCCACAGGTGAGGTCCCAGAAGACTGAAGGGTAGCGAATGTTGTTCCATTATTCAAGAAGGGCTGCAAAGAAAAGCCTGAGAATTCTCGACCAGTATGTTTAACATCTGTGGTAGATAAGTTATTTGAGAAGATTCTGAGGGATAAGATATACATGGATTTGTAAAGATAGGGCTTGATTAGGAGTAGTCAGCATGTCCTTGTGAGTGGGAGATCATGCTTCATGAATTTGTTCGAGTTCTTTGATGAAGTGACCAGGAAGGTTGATGAGGGCAGGGTGGTAGACATAGTCTATATAAATTTCAATAAGGTCTTTGATAATGTTTTACATGGCAGGCTGCTCTGGAAAGTCAGATGGCATGGAACCCAGAGGGAGCTGGCAAATTGGAAACAAAATTGGTTTGGAAGCAGAGGGTAATAGTGGAAGGATGCTTGTTGGACTGGAGACTTATGACTAGTGGAGTGCTCCGGGGTCAGTGTTGAGCCTATTACCATTTGTTATTTATATCAATGACTTAGATGGGAATGTACAAGGCATGATTAGTAAGTTTACAGATGATGGTATCGTCGACAGTGAGGCAGGTTATCAGAGATTGCAGCAGGACTTTGATCAGCTGAGGAAGTGGGCTGAGAAATGGCAAATGGAGTTTAATATAGATGTGTGAAGTCTTGCATTTTGGAAAATCAAATCAATGTAGGAGTTTCATGGTGAATTAAAGGAACTTAAGGAGTGTAGTGGAACAGAAGAACCTTAGCGTTCAAGTTAACAGTTCTCTGAAAGTGAAGTCACAGGTAGACAGGACAGTGAAGAAGGCTTTTGGCACACTGGCCTTCATCAGTCAGGGCATTGAGTATAGAAGGTGGGAAGTTATGTTGCAGTTGTACAGGATGTTGGTGAGGCTACACTTGGAGTAATGTGTCCAGTTTTGGTCACCTTGTTAAAAAAAGGATGTTATTAAACTGGAAAGAGTACAGAAGAAATTTACAAGGATGTTGCTAGGACTCAATGGTCTGAGTTAGAGGGACAAATTGGACAAGCTAGGAGTTTTTTTCTTTAAAGTGTATAAGACTGAGGAGTGACCTCATAGAAGTATATAAGATCATGAGAGGCATGGATAGAGTGAATGCACTGTCTATTTCCCAGGGCTGGGAATCAAGGACTAGAGGGCATCAGTTTAAGGTTAGAAGGGAAAGAATAAAAGGGAACCTGAGGAACAACTTTTTTACACAGAGGGTGGTATGCATATAGAATAAGCTGCCAGAAGATCGTGGTTGAGTTGGGCAATTATCAACATTTAAAAAACATTTGGACAAATGCGTGGACTGGAAAGGATTAGGAGGATATGGGCCAAGAGCAGGGAAATGAGGTTAGTGTGGATGGACATTTTGGTCGGCATGGACTAGTTTGGGCCAAAGGGTAGGTTTGTGTGGTAGGTTTCCATGACTCTATGACTCAATCAAAAGCAGCAGAAAATGACAGCGTAAGCTTGAAGGGGCAATAGCATCACGTATGGCATCAGCAGCTTCCATATCCCTGAAAAAGGACAGAAATGTAAATGTCATGTTCTGGTAACAATGGAGGCCTGGCCAGAAGTACTTCTGGATAAAAAATATTTGGGAAAGATAGACAAAGAATGAAAGGAGGAGTTATATAAAGAAAATATTATAGTGTTGGAGAAAGAATTTATAACTTTTACATTCATAGAATGTGGGTATCACTGGCCAGGCTAGTATGTACTATTCATCCCTAATTGGCAGAGGGCAGTTAAGTATCAATCACACAGTTGTGGGTGTGGAGTCACATGTAGGTCAGACCAGGTGAGGATGGTAATTTCCTTCCCTAAAGAGTATTAGAGTCATAGTCATAGAGTCATAGAGATTTGCAGCATGAAAACAGACCCTTCGGTTCAACCTGTCCATGCCGACCAGATGTTCCAACCCAATCTAGTCCCACCTGACAGCACCCAGCCCATATCCCTCCAAACCCTTCCTATTCATATATCCAAGCAAATGCCTCGTAAATGTTGCAATTGTACCAGCCTCCACCACATCCTCTGGCAGCTCATTCCATACCCGCACCACCCTCCATGTGAAAAAGTTGCCCCGTAGGTCTCTTTTATATC
Source organism: Chiloscyllium plagiosum (assembly GCF_004010195.1). Classification (NCBI taxonomy): domain Eukaryota; kingdom Metazoa; phylum Chordata; class Chondrichthyes; order Orectolobiformes; family Hemiscylliidae; genus Chiloscyllium; species Chiloscyllium plagiosum. Next base: position 3,174,603 of record NC_057743.1, read on the forward strand.
TTTCCCCTCTCACCCTAAACCTCTAGTTCTGGACTCCCCGACCCCAGGGAAAAGACCTTGTCTATTTATCCTATCCATGACCCTCATAATTTGGTAAAGCTCTATAAGTTCACCCCTCAGCCTCTGACGCTCCAGGGAAAACAGCCCCAGCCTGCTGAGCCTCTCCCTATAGTTCAAATCCTCCAACCCTTGCAACATCCTTGTAAGTCTTTTCTGAACCCTTTCAAGTTTTACAACATCTT
>NC_057743.1:3174956-3176286 GCF_004010195.1 Chiloscyllium plagiosum
ACCTCCAATTTTGGTGTCATCTGCAAACTTACTAACTGTACCTCTTATGCTCGCATCCAAATCATTTATGTAAATGACAAAAAGTAGAGGGTCCAGCACCGATCCTTGTGGCACTCCACTGGTCACAGGCCTCCAGTCTAAAAAACAACCCTCCATCACCACCACCCTCTGTCTTCTACCTTTGAACCAGTTCTGTATCCAAATGACTAGTTTTCCCTGTATTCCATGAGATCTAACCTTGCTAACCAGTCTCCCATGGAAAACCTTGTCGAACGCTTTACTGAAGTCCAGATAGGTCACATCTACCCCTCTGCCCTCATAAATCCTCTTTGTTACTTCTTCAAAAAATTCAATCAAGTTTGTGAGACATGATTTCCCACGCACAAAGCCATGTTGACTATCCCTAATAAGCCCTTGCTTTTCCAAACACGTGTACATTCTGTCCCTCAGGATTTCCTCCAACAATTTGCCCAACACCGAGGTCAGGCTCACCGGTCTATAGTTCCCTGGCTTGTCCTTACCACCTTTCTTAAACAGTGGTACCACGTTAGCCAATCTCCAGTCTTCTGGCACCTCACCTGTGACTATCGATGATACAAATATTTCAGCAAGAGGCCCAGCAATCACTTCTCTTGCTTTCCACAGAGTATTAAGGTACACCTAATCAGGTCCTGGGGATTTTTCCATCTTCATGCATTTCAAGACATCCAGCACTTCTTCCTCTGTAATATGGACATTTTTCAAGGTGTCACCATCTATTTCCCTACATTCTATATCTTCCATATCTTTTTACACAGTAAATACTGATGCAAAATACTCGTTTAGCATCTCCTCCATTTTCTCCGGCTCCCCACAAAGGCTGCCTTGCGTATCTTTGAGGAGCCCTATTCTCTCCCTAGTTACCCTTTTGTCCTCAGTGTATGTGTAAAAACCCTTTGGATTCTCCTTAATTCTATTTGCCAAAGCTATCTCATGTCCCCTTTTTCCCCTCCTGATTTCCCTCTTAAGTATACTCCTACTGCCTTTATACTCTTTGAAGGATTCACTCGATCTATCCTGTCTTTACCTTACATATGCTTCCTTCTTTTTCTTAACCAAGTCTCAATTTCTTTAGTCATCCAGCATTCCCTATATCTACCAGCCTTCCCTTTCACCCTGACAGGAATATACTTTCTCTGGACTCTCATTATCTCATTTCTGAAGGCTTCCCATTTTCCAGCCGTCCCTTTACCTGCGAACACCTGCCCCCAATCAGCTTTTGAAAGTTCTTGCCTAATACCGTCAAAATTGGCCTTTCTCCAATTTAGAACTTCAACTTTTAGATCTGGTC
>NC_057743.1:3176469-3185384 GCF_004010195.1 Chiloscyllium plagiosum
CCTCCCTCAGCACGGCTGTAATGCTATCCCTTATCAAAAATGCCACTCCTCCTCCTCTCTTGCCTCCCTTTCTATCCTTCCAGTAGCATTTGTATCCTGGATCATTAAGCTGCCAGTCCTGCCCATCCCTGAGCCATGTTTCCGTAATTGCTATGATATCCCAGTCCCATGTTCCTAACCATGCCCTGAGTTCATCTGCCTTCCCTGTTAGGCCCCTTGCATTGAAATAAATGCAGTTTAATTTATTAGTCCTACTTTGTCCCTGCCTGCCCTGACTGTTTGACTCACTTCTGTTCTCAGCTGTACCCGTCTCAGATCGATCACTTTCCTCCCTGGGTCCCACCCACCACCACCCCCCACCTTAATATTTTAAATCCTCCCAAGCAGCTCGAGCAAATCTCCCTGCCAGTATATTAGTCCCACTCCAATTCAGGTGCAATCCGTCCTTCTTGTACAGGTCACTTCTACCCCAAAAGAGATTCCAATGATCCAAAAATGTGAATCCTTCCCCCATAGACCAGCTCCTCAGCCATGCATTCATCTGCTCTATCCTCCTATTCCTGCCCTCACTAGCCCGTAGCACTGGGAGAAATCCAGATACTACTATTCTCGAGGACCTCCTTTTTAAATTTCTGCCTAACTCTCTGTAATCTCCCTTCAGAATCTCAACCTTTTCCCTTCCTATATCGTTGGTTCCAATGTGGACAATGACCTCCTGCTGGCCCCTCTCCCCCGTGAGAACATTCTGCACCCTCTCTGAGACATCCTTGATCCTGGCACCAGGGAAACAACACACCATTCTGCTTTTTGGCTGCTGGCCACAGAAACGTCTGTCTGTACCTCTGACTACAGAATCCCCTAACACAATTGATCTCTTGGAACCCGATGTACCCCTCGTTGCATTGGAGCCAGTCTCAATACCAGAAACTTGGCTGTTCGTGCTACGTTTCCCTGAGAATCCATCACCCCTTAATTTTCCAAAACACCATACCTGTTTGAAATAGATATATCCATAAAAGACTCCTGCCCAAGGTGTCTATCTCTCTTACCCTTCCTGGAGTTAACCCATCCATGTGATCTGAGACTTTCCCCCCTTCCTATAACTGCCATCCATCACATACTGTTACTGTTGCAAATTCCTCATCGCTTCTAACTGTCTCTCCAACCGATCCACTCGATCTGATAAGATTCGCATCCAACAGCATTTATGGCAGATATAATCTGCAGTAACCCTTAAACTCTCTTTAAACTCCCACATCTGACAAGAAGTACATATCACTGCAAAGGCCATTTTTGCTCCTTCACAATCTACACACCCAGAAATTTACACCATCTTATTCCTCTACAAAATGCTGCCCCAGGTTAAATGAATAGTTATGGCTTATATTTTAAGTTTAATCAAGAGACATTTCTCCAAAAACATATAATCAAGAAAAAACCCACTCTACTCACTACTGCAGCTTTTCTATTTGACACACTTAAAACAACGACTAACTTATCTGATTCTGTGCTGTGAACTTCCCCCAAACAGGTTCCTCCAAGATTAGTTGTGAATTTCACTGTTTGTTAATTTTCCCAGATGCACTCCAATGTCCAGCGATACACGAATTCAAAACAGCAAAGGCAGTAATTGTGCAGGTTCTCTGTCTCTCTGTCTCTCTCTCTCTCTGTCTCTGTCTCTCTCTCTCTCTCTCTCCTGCACTGTCCTCACCATGTGCGGTCTGAGTTGCTGTGGCAACAGAGGAGGCCAAGGATGGTCATGTCAGAAAGGGAGTGGGAAGGGGAATTAAAATGGGCAGTGACTGGGAGGTCAAGTCAGCCCCTCTGGGCCCAGATGAGATGCTCAGTGAAACATGCTCTGAGTTTATGTCTGGTCTCCCTGATGTAGAGAAGACCACATCGCGAGCACCGGATACAGTAAACTAGGTCGGAGAAGAGGAGAAAGTGAGGTCTGCAGATGCTGGAGATCAAAGTTGAAACTTGATTGCTGGAACAGCACAGCAGGTCAGGCAGCATCCAGGGAACAGGAGATTCGACGTTTCGGGCACAGGCCCTTCTTCAGGAATGGCCTGAAGAAGGCCATAAAATCATGAGGGGCATGGATAGGATAAATAGACAAAGTTTCCGTGCCAACCAGATATGCCAGATAGGTCGGAGAAGAGGCAGGTGAACCTCTGTCTCACCTGGAAGAATGGTTTAGGGTCCTGAATGGATACATATTGATTGAATATATTCAATGAGCAGGGTCTACTGCTTGGTGGGGAAAATAATTCCACAGATTAATGATCATCAGAAAGTAAGTTCTTCTTCATCTCTGTTAAATGACAGAACTCTTATTTTAAGCGTGTTAGAAGTTTAACAATTTTAATCTATGGGAAGCACAATGCATATTCCAAACAGCAACAGTGACAGTCAGATAGCTGCTGTGTCTTTTTATTTCCCCAACTTAATGTTGCCACACGTTTCCTGGGATCTTCATAACTCAGCTTCCATAGACTGGCCAGCACAGCATCCTCAGGATGTTCCCTATAATATGTTCCCTATTATATTTGAGGTTAATCATAGAGTCACAGAAATATACAGCACGGAAACAGACCGTTCAGTCCAACTCGTCCATGCCAACCAGATATGCCAGGAGAAAGTGAGGCCAACCTAATCTAGACCCATTTGTCAGCACTCGGCCCATATCCCTCCAAACCCTTCCTATTCTTATACCCATCTAGGTGTCTTTTAAATGTTGTCATTGAACCAGCCTCTACCACGTCCTTTGACAGCTCATTCCATACATGCACCACCGTCTGAGTGAAAAGGTTGCCCCTTAGGTCTCATCTTTATCTTTCCCCTCTCACCCTAAACCTATGCCCTCTAGTTCTGGACTCCCCCACCCCAGGGAAAAATCTTTGTCTATTTATCCTATCCATGCCCCTCATGATTTTATAAACCTCTATGAGGTCACCCCTCAGCCTTTGACGCTCCAGGAAAAACAGCCCCAGCCTATTCAACTTTCCCTATAGCTCAAATCCTCCAACCCTGACAACATCCTTGTAAACTTTTCAAGTTTCGCAACATCTTTTCAATAGGAAGGAGACCAGAATTGCTCGCAATATACCAAAAGTGACCCAACCAACCTCCTGTAAGACTGCAACATGACCTCCTAACTCCAATACTCAATACTCTGACCAATAAAAGAGAGCATATCAAATGCCTTCCTCATTATCTTATCTACCTGCGACTCTCCTTTCAAGGTGCTGTGAACCTGCACTCCAAGGTCTCTTTGTCCAGCAACACTCCCTAGGAGTCATAAGTTGGAGTTATAAGTAAGTTTAGGAGATAGTTTACACAATTGTGAATGGGGAGGAGATGACTTGGTGTGTGTTGTATAGGCCGGTAATTAAACTGGGTAGGAGGGTAAATGAGTGAAGTGGATAGATGGGAAGGTGGATATGTGAGTAAAGATTAGAGTGGTGCTGAAAATGCACAGCAGGTCAGGCAGCATCTGAGGAGCAAGAAAATCGATATTTTGGGCAGGAGCCCTTCACCAGGAATCCTGATTCATTCCTGATGAAGGGCTCCTGCCTGAAATGTTGATTTTCCTGCTCCTTGGATGCTACCTGACCTACTGTGCATTTCCAGCACCACTCTAATCTCCATTATCTGCAGTCCTCTGCAGGTGGATGTGTGCGTAAGTGGGGAGATGGGGAAGTGGATAAGTGGGTGAATGGGGACATGGGGAAGCAGATAAGTGTATGAATGTGGAGATGGAGGAGGCAGGTAGATTAAAGAAAATGGTTGTGAGATGGTCAGGTAAGAATGACAGTCAGGCGAGGTCACAGGATATTAAGGCAGGGCATTTGGTGTACGGTACTTAGATAAGGGGGTAGTTATGTGATCAGGAGTGCAGTTGCAAGTTCAAAAAGGTAGTCGGGGAGGGTAGATGCTCTTGGGCAGGTTATTACTTCAGAGGGTTGATGGAGAAATATTGGAGATGTGATGAGGTTGGTTTGGGGTGGGTGAGTTGTTGTGTACTTACCCAGGACCTGACTACAGCCTTGACTTTCATTCATTGGTTGGGTACATGGTAGAAGAAATCTTGGTTCTGCAAATGTAACCTTAAAATGGGCCACTGCCCACATGTACTATTTCTAGCCTGAAGGAAGGTGTGGATTGAATTGGAAGTCAGACCCAGGAAGAGATAAGACACTGCCATTTATAGGGTGCCCTGGTCGGAAATGTCCCTGGGTGGAATTGAACTAAAAGAACAAAATAAAACACATACCTCCAGCCCTTGCCTTTCACATCTCCTTCACTTCACTTCATCTCACTCTATATACCCTCCATATACCAACTCAACCCATCCTCCCTGTCCTCTAAGATCATAAAACCACAAGAAATAGGAACAGGAGCAGGCCTTTCAGCCCCTCGAGTCTGCTCCTTCACTCAATAGGATCATGGCTGATTCCAATATTTCTCATGTCTAATTTCCTGCCTTTTCCCCATAACCCTCTATTCCCTGACTAATCAAGAATCTATCTATCTTGACCTTAAAGATACACAAGTCCTCTGCCTCCATAGCACTCTGTGGCAAGGAGTTAAAAACAGCCACAATCCTTGAGAGAAGAAATTTCTCCTCATCTCATTCTTAATTTGGCACCCATTTATTCTGAGACTATGCCATCTTGTCCTGGATATCCCATGAGGGGAATCATCTTCTCAGCATTCACCCTGTCAAGCGCTTTACAAACCCGATATGTTTCAACAAGAGAACCTCACATTCTTCCAAACTCCAATGGGTAGACTCCCAACCTGTTTAGCCTTAACTTATAAGACAATCTCTCCACGACAGGGATCATCCTTGTGAAACTTATCTGAACATCCTCCAATGAAATAATATCTTGCCTTAAATAAGGACACCAGAACTGCTCACAGCACTGCATGATTTGGAGATGCCAGTGTTGGACTGGGGTGTACAAAGTTAAAAATCACACAACACCAGATTATAGTCCAACAGATTTATTTGGAAGCACTAGCTTTCGGAGCGGTGCTCCTTCATCGGGCAGTAATGGAGTATCAGATCGTAAGACACAGAATTTATGGCAAAAGTTTAATGTGATGTAACTGAAATTATATATTGAAAAAGACTTGGGTTGTTTGTTAAGTCTCTCATCTTTTAGGATGAACATGTTGGTTTCAATTCTTTCACATGTAAATCACAGAACTTTTTAAAGTGACATTCTCAAGTGAACTTTAACAATTGGTGCCATGTTGTTCCAGATAACGCATTGAAGGTGTGAGGTGCCTTGTGTGAGGCTGTCTGTGACACAATGTTCAGACTGATTCTAATCTAAAAAACAGATTTACAGAATCTTACATGGATTCATGCAGTTTTTGAGCAAAATAAAATGTAATTCTGTAAGTACAAATTCACCCCACAAACCTATATGTGTGTGTGCGCGCGCACATGGGAGTGTGTGTGTGTGTGTGTGTGCAGGGGGGGCATGAGTGTCTGTGACAGAGTATGTGTGTGAGTGTGAGTGTAAAGGGGTATAAGTCTATGAGAGGGTGCGTGGGTACACGTGAGTGTGGGAGTGTGTGTGTTAGAGTATGAGAAAGAGCTTGTGTATGAGAGGGTCTGCATGAGTGTATCTGTGGCAGGAGAAAGTGAGGTCTGCAGATGCTGGAGATCAAAGTTGAAACTTTATTGCTGGAACAGCACAGCAGGTCAGGCAGCATCCAGGGAACAGGAGATTCGACGTTTCGGGCACAGGCCCTCCTGAAGAAGGGCCTGTGCCCGAAACGTCGAATCTCCTGTTCCCTGGATGCTGCCTGACCTGCTGTGCTGTTCCAGCAATAAAGTTTCAACTGTATCTGTAGCAGTGTGTGTGTGCCTGTAGGAGTGTGTCTGAAGGAGTGTGTGTGTCTGTAGGAGTGTGTGTGTAGGTGTGTGTGCGTAGGAGTGTGTGTGTCTATATCTGTGTGTGTGCATGTGTGTGTGTCAGCTACTATGTCTGTATGTGTGCATCTGTCTGTATCTCTGTGTGTGCGTGTCAGTGTCTATGTCTGTGTGTGTGTATAGTGCAATGTGACATGAACCCAAGGTTCCAGTTGAAGCCATCCCCCCGGGTACCGAACTTGCCTATCAGCCTCTGCTCGGCCAGTTTGCGTTGTTGTCTGTCCTGAAGTCTGCCTTGGAGGACGGTCACCCGAAGGTCCAAGATTGAATGTCCCGGACCACTGAAGTGTTCTCCAACTGGGAAGGAACACTCCTGTCGGTTGATTGTTGTGTGGTGTCCATTCATCCGTTACCGTAGCCTCTGCTCGGTCTCACCAGTTTACCATGTCTCAGGGTATCCTTGCCTGCAGTGTATGAGATAGACAATGTTGGCTGAGTCACATGAGTACCTACCACATACATGGTGGGAGGTGTCCCCACCTGTTATAATGCTATCTGTGTAGACACTCTGACACATCTTGCAGTGTCTACACACACACTCTTACAGACACCCACACACTCCTACAGACCCTCTCATACACAAACTCTCTCTCATATGCTCACACATACACAGCCACACTCACACACACACGCACACGCACACGCACATTCTCACAGACTTATATCTCTTTACACTCACACTTACACGCACACACATACTCTCTCACAGACACTTGTGACTGCATCCCCTCCTTTCCCCAATACACAGACCCACATGCACACACAGACATATAAGTTTATGGGGTGAATTTGTAGTTACAGAATTACATTTGATTTTGCTCAAAAACTGCATGAATCCATGTAAGATTCTGTAAATTCCTTTTTTAGATTAGAATCAGTCTGAACATTGGGGCGCAGAGAGTCTCACACAGGGTACCTCACGTTATGTGAGGTCGCACATAATGCATTATCTGGGCCGACATGACACCAATTGTTAAAGTTCACTTGAGAATGTAATTTTTTTTAAAAGTTCCACAATTTACATATGAAAGAACTGAAACCAACATGATCATTCTAAAAGATGAGAGACTTAACAAACAATCCAGGTCTTTTTCAATACATGATTTCAGTTACATCACACTGTAAACATTTGCTATAAATTCTGTGTCTTAAGATGTTGTACTCCACAACCACCTGATGAAAGCTAATGCTTCCAAATAAGCCTGTTGGACTGTAACCTGGTGTTGTGTGATTTTTAACACAGCACTGCAGATATGGTCTCACCAGCACCTTGTACAGTTGTAGTATGACTTCCTTACTCTTAAACACCAATCCCATTGACACATAAAAACATAGAAAGTAGGTACAGGAGGGACAATTTGACCCTTCGAGCCTGCACCACCATTCAGTATGATCATGGCTGATCATGCAATCTCAGTGTCCCATTCCTGATTTCTCTCCATACCCTGGGATCCTTTGAGCTACAAGGGCCATGTCCAACTCCCTCTTGAATATATCTAATGAAATGGCCCCAAAAGCTTTCTGTGGTAAAGAATTCTGCAGGATCACAACTCTTCTTCACCTTAGTCCTGAATGGCTTACCCCTTAACCTTAGACTGTGACCCCTAGTTCTGGACATCCCCAACATCAAGAACATAAGTCCCACATCTAGCCTGTCCAGTCCCATGAGATTTTATATGTTCCTGTGAGATCCCCTCTCATTCTTCTAAATTCCAGTGAGTACAAGCCCAGTCGATCTAGTCTTATTTCATATGTCAGTGCTGCCATCCCTGGAATCAGTCTGGTGAATGTTCACTGGACTCCCTCAATAACAAGAATGTCCTTCCTCAGATTAGGAGACCAAAACTGTACACAATACTCAAGGTGTGGCCTCACCAAGGCCCTGTATAACTGCAGCAAGAGATCCTTACTCTGATACTCAAATGCTTTCACTATGAAGACAAGCATGCTGTTAGCTTTCCTCATCATATGCTGCACCTGTATGCCAACCTTCAGTGACTGATTCACCATAACACCCAGGTCTCTTTGCAACTCATCTTTTCCTAAAATGCCACCATTCAGATAATAACCTGTCTTCCTGTTTTTGTGACCAAAGGGGATAACCTCATATTTCTCCACATTATATTGCATTTGCCAAATGTTTGCCTCTCAGTCTGTCCAAATCACCCTGCAGTCTCTTAGCATCCTCCCCACAGCACACATTACCACCTATCTGAGTGTCATTTATACATTTGAAGAGATTCAATTCTTTTGTACAAATTGTTAATGTATATTGTGAACAGCTGGAGTCCCAGCACTGAACCCTGCTGTACCCCACATGTCACTGCCTGGCACTCTGAAAAGGACCCATTTATTCCAACTCTCTGCTTCCTGTCTGCCAAAATGTTATCTATCCACGTCAAGGCATTACCTTTGATATCATGAGCTAAGGTCCAACATTCGATTAGCCTTCCAATGATCTGCTGTGTCTGTGTGCTAGCTTCCTGTGTTATGCACACAAGTATGCCCCAAGTTCCTTTGTGTTGCAGCTTTCTGTGGATTTTCTGTAAATGATATCCTGTTCTTCTGTCTTCCAAAGTGAGCAACTTCTTGTTTTTCCACACATTATACTCTAGTTGCTAACATTTTGCCCATTTACTTAACCTACCAATATCTCTCTGTAAACTGTCTGTATCCATCTCACAACCTGCTTTTCATTTTGTCGTGATTGACAATAGACAATAGACAATAGGTGCAGGAGTAGGCCATTCAGCCCTTCAAGCCTGCACCGCCATTCAATATAATCATGGCTGATCATTCCTAATCAGTATCCTGTTCCTGCCTTATCTCCATAAGCCTTGATTCCACTATCTTTGAGAGCTCTATCCAACTCTTTCTTAAATGAATCCAGAGAGTGGGCCTCCACTGCCCTCTGGGGCAGAGCATTCCACACAGCCACCACTCTCTGGGTGAAGAAGTTTCTCCT
>NC_057743.1:3185520-3225405 GCF_004010195.1 Chiloscyllium plagiosum
CCAGGGCCCTGTACAGCTGTAGAAGCACCTCTTTGCTTCTATACTCAATTCCTCTTGTTATGAAGGCCAGCATGCTATTAGCCTTCTTTACTACCTGCTGTACCTGCATGCTTGCCTTCATTGACTGGTGTACAAGAACACCCAGATTTCTCTGTACTGCCCCTTTACATAAATTGATTCCATTGAGGTAGTAGTCTGCCTTCCTGTTCTTGCTACCAAAGTGGTAACCATACATTTATCCACATTAAACTGCATCTGCCATGCATTTGCCCACTCACCTAACTTGTCCAGGTCACCCTGTAATCTCCTAACATCCTCTTCACATTTCACCCTGCCACCCAGCTTTGTATCATCAGCAAATTTGCTAATGTTATTGCTGATACCATCTTCTATATCATTAACATATATTGTAAAAATCTGCGGTCTCAGCACGGATCCCTGCGGTACCCCACTGGTCACTGCCTGCCATTCCGAAATGGAGCCGTTTATCACTACCCTTTGTTTCCTATTAGCCAACCAATTTTCAATCCAATCTAGTACTTTGCCCCCAATACCATGCACCCTAATTTTACTCACTAACCTCCTGTGTGGGACTTTATCAAAATCTTTCTGAAAGTCCAGGTACACTACATCTACTGGATCTCCCTCGTCCATGGTCAGGTAGATCTAATTAACAATGAGATTCTTGATTAGGGTTGTTAATCTGAGTGAATCAGGGACCTCTGTCTGGCAAATCTAAAAAGGAGATTCCCCTTTTTAAGTTATTTGAAAAACATTTTATTATGTTTTTGATTGCACTTCCAACGCATGCTTCTGATCTTTGGGCACTTGATGCATAGGGTGTGGGCAGACAGGAGACTTCCTCATGGGTCTGCTTCTGGGCATGGCCAGGATGGCAACAAACAAGTCCAAGCCCACGAACAGGTTCAGTCTCTGCTGATTGCCTGCCCACAGTCCACAAATACTTTTGTAGCGTATCCTTGGAGAGGGAACATGTGTTGCATACCAATGCTCTCAATGCCTTCAGGGAAAGTTGGCACTGTGATTAGATTAAATTCCCTACAGTGTGGAAACAGGCCCTACGGCCCAACCAGTCCACATTGACCCTCCGAAGAGTAACCCACCCAGACCCATTTCCCACTGACTAATGCACCTAACATTACGGGCAATTTAGCATGGCTAATTCACCTGAGCTGCACATCTTTGGACTGTGGGAGGAAACCGGAAGGAAACCCATGCAGACACAGGGAGAACGTGCAAACTCCACACAGACTGGATTCCAAGGCTGGAATCGAACCTGGGACCCTGGTGCTGTGAGGTAGCAGTGCTAACCACTGAGCCACCATGCCACCTTATGGAGCATTCACCCCCCTTGTGGGGGGGGGGGGGTGAATGCTTTGTTTCCCCCTCTAATTCTATTTTGATTTAGTCCTTACCCTGCCTCTTCATTTTTTTCATGTTAGCATTGTCCTTATCAGGCCTTGCTTGTTACTGTTTCATTAGCCATGTGGATGCTTTCTTGGTGGTGGAAAATACGGAATAAACTTTTAACACTATGGTGTTGTTTTACTGACTCACTACACCTTCACACATTGATATGGGGTGATGAAGGGAAAACATAAGCATTATTGCGGGGGCCCCTTTGGGTGCACTAATAACATGGGGGTAGGGGGTAGCAAAAATAAAACAGAAGATTCAGAACAGCTCCTCTGTCTGGGGATTGGTTTTGAGCTGGCTGGTTTCAGCCTATGTACAGGTCACATGTAAATAAAGGGTGACTTGGTGACAGGATACCAGCCTCTGTGCAGTTATTTCATTCTTATTTTTGTGCCATTTGGAAATTTGGCTACAGTTCACTTCCATCCTCCAAATTATTGTAAACAGTTGCATTCCCAGTACTGATCCCTGTGGAATCCCACTTGTCATGGGTACCCAACCTAAAAAAGAACCCATTGTCACCACTTGCTGTTTCCTGCCCTTGAGCCAATTCTCTGTCCATAACTATATACTGCCTCCAATACCATAGGCTCTTCTCTTATGACTTAATCTTTTTGTGGGGTACTTTGACAAATGTCTTCTGAAAATCCAGTTACAAAACATCTACTGGTTACCCTCTAACCATTCTGGTTGAGACTTCCTTGAAAAACTCTAATAATTTCATTACACACAATTTCCCTCTCATGAAGCCATGCTGAGTCTGCTTGATTAGATTATGATTTTCCAAATGATCTTTAATAATTCCTTAATAATTGATTCCAATACTTCTCCAAAAGAGATTTAGGTTAATAGGCTACAGGTACCCACTTTTTGTATTCCTCCCTTTTTGAATACGAGTATTACATCAACAGTTTTCTAATCCTTTGATATTTCCCCAGAATCCAAGGACTTTTCGCAAACTACAATTAGTATGCCCACTATCTCTGTAGCTATCGTTTTTAGGATCTTAGAATGCAAGCCATCAGAGGTCAGGTGAATTATCTGCCTTTAGCCCTCTTAGTTTGACTAACACTACTTCTTCAGTGATGGTGATGGTCCTTAAATCCTCTCCCGTATTTTTTAGTTTTAATGGGATATTTCAACGTATCTTCCACTGATGCAAAGTATCTGTTAACTTCCCATTTCCATGTTCCCCAAAACTAACTCTCCAGATTCATTTTCTAAGAAGCTTATGCTCACTTTGATCTCCCTCTTCCTTCTCATATATTTAAAGAAGTTATCACTGTCAACTTTATATTTTTTGCTAGTCTGCCCTCATAGCTTATTTGCTCCATCTTTATTATCTTTTTAGTGCTCTTTTACTTGATTCAGAATTTATCCCAATCTTTGGGACTGGCACTGACTTTTTCCCCTTATATCCATTTTCATTCAACTTCATTCTCTCCATTTCCTTGGTTAGTCATGGTTGGTTTATCCCACTCTTAGAATCTTTCCTCCTAAGTTGGATGTATTTTTGCTGAGAGTCATGAATTACCTCCTTAAATGTCTGTCACTGTATGCTTACTATATTTCTTGCTAATCTATCTGTTCAGTTCATTTTAGCTAACGAAAACAGTTAAACAGTTGTATCTGACCCAGGTTTCTCATTCTTGAATATTAGGTTCTATCATGCTATGATCACTACCTCTTTGGAGATCTTTTACTCAGAGGTCACTTATTAAACCTGTCTCTCTACCCATTACCACATCCAGGATAGCCTACATCCTGGTTGGTTCCATGTCATATTGTTCTAGGAAACTATGCCTAAAGCACTCTCTGAATTTGTTGTCAAAGCTACTCTTTCCAACTTGATTAAACAAGTCAATATGCAGATTAAAGTCACCAATAATAACTGCTCTGTTCTTTACACATGCTCCTATTGTTTCTTGATTTATAATCTTTCCTACAGAGTGGCTACCGTTTGAGGGTGTATACACTTCCGATGTCTTCATTTCTTTGTTGTTTTGTACCTCCATCCAAGTGGACTCCACATCATCCGAGATTGTATCTCACAACTGTCCTCATTAGTTTCTTATTAGTGGTGTTACCCCACCATCTTAACCATCCTCCTTGTCTTCCCCAAAGGTCAAATGTTAAGTTCAAAATTTATATCTCACACATAACCACATCCTCCTGTCCATGACAACTAACTGAATTTGAGATAGTTAATCTAAGGGTTGTGACTGCCTCCTGAAACACAGCATCCAGGTCACCCTCCCCCTCCCTGATGTGTCACAGGGTTTGAAACTCAGACTCCAGCTCGTCAAGTCCCCTCAAACACACATGCCATCCCAAACCCCTCTAACTATCCTCATGATCCCTCTTACCTCCTATGCCAATTTTATGCCAACTTCAACCCAACTAGACCTTCTGCTTTGCCTATCATGCCAACTCACAGCTATCGACTAGAGTCCATGTACATAGGAGAAAAATAAAATTACTTTGGGTTCCATATTTCAAACTACATTCTATTGAGAAAATCATCCTCATTCATATAAATACATTTTGACAGATGATGCTAGTTCTTTTCCGGTGAACACTTGTTGATAATATTGAAATTTCTTGACATCTTTATGATAATCTGGACAGTTTCTCCACTGTTACCAATTGCAAAGGCTATCCTGAGTCTCCCCAAAGGCTCTCTCATCATCAACACCACCCCTAAAGGATGTCTAACCTCCCTACTAAACTATTCCTAATCCCACGGCTCTAGAACCAACATAACTACCCCTCCCACGCCCATTGTACTCTCTTCCACCCTCTTCCATCAGGCAGAAGATAGAAAAGTTTGAATGCACATTCAAACAGATTCAAGAACAGCTTCTTCCTCTCTGTTATCAGACTTTTGGACAGACCTCCCAAATGTTAATTCTGATCTCTGTCTCTCTGCACCTTCTCAGCAGCTGTTACACTGTATTCTGCTACCCTGATGCACTTTGTATGGTATGATCTACCTGTACAGCACATAAAAACAGCATTTTTCAATGTATCTCAGTACACGTGACAACAATAAATTAAATCAAAATCAAATCAGTATCCACCAAAATACTGCAAATTACCAAATGCATATCGTGGCCATCGAATAGAAATGCATAAGAACAGATCTAGTCTCTCCTGGTCTAAATGGACACCAGGGACTTGAAAATCCAGTTTGAGTGGAGCAAGTTGATCATTTAAATGTCATTGGAAATGGATGTGTAAACTATGTCTCTCCCCAATCCGAGCACCGTGAAAATTGGCAATGTCAGCTTCCGGGTCAAAATGCAAGATTCCTGATGCCACGGTGGAGAGACGGTTTATCCAAATGAAAATCTGGGCCAAGATTGTTTCAGTCTAACATTTCCTGGGAGCTATGAAGGTCAATACATCTGGAGGGTTTGAATTATAGGGAGAGGCTATATAGCCTGGGGCTTTTTCTCCCTGGAGCATAGGATTAGATTACTTAGTGTGGAAACAAGTCCGCACCGACCCTCCGAACAGCAACCCACTCCCCTACACCAAACACTATAGGCAATTTTGCATGGCCAATTCACCTACCCTGCACATTTTTGGACTGTGGGAGGAAACTGGAGCAAACCCATGCAGACACAGGGAGAATGTGCAAACTCCACACAGACAGTTGCCTGAGGTGGGAATTGTACCTGGGTTTCTGGTGCTGTGAGGCAGCAGTGCTAACCACTGTGCCATCCATGATTTTATCGACGGTTATAAAATCATTAGGACCATATATAAGAAGAATAGTCAAGTCTTTTTCCAAGAGTTGGGGATTCCAAAGCTCAAAAGCCACAGGTTTAAGGTGAGGGAGGAAAGATTTAAAAGGAGTTGCCTGATGGGCAACTTTTCTACACAATGGGCAGTGCGTGTATGTAATAAGCTGCCAGAGGAAGTGGTGGAGGCTTGTACAATTACGACATTTAAAAAAAAACATTTGGACAGGTCCATGAATAGGAAAGGTTTAGAGGGAAAAATGCAGGCAAATGGAACTAGTTCAGTTTAGAAAATCTGATTGGCATGAATGAGTTGGACTGAAAAGGTCTGTTTCCATGCTGTATGACTCTATGAGTCTATAACTCTATAACTCTCCAAAATCTCGGACTCTAACTCTAAAGGACAAACATTCACAAAGTGTGCTGGGGCATAGGGAAGCTGCTGATTGGAAGTTGAAACTTCCAGGGCAATTACCATATAGATTCTTGGATCAGGATTTGCACAAGGTCTGAATGTGCTTCTTCAGTGATATTCTGATTTTTAGTGATCCAAGGACTGGATAAATTGACCCAGTACCTTATTCTTCTGGCAAGCTATGGAGTTACAAGAGCAGAACAAAGTTTTTAGTTGCCCTTAAATACATATTCAATACTCCCTTAACTCTTTCCATACTAAATATAAAACATTGTAGGATAGAGTAAATGTTCCAGAAGGTAATGGTGAATATGAACAGTCACACCTAATCATGTTATCCTAATGCAATACTGTAGGTACACACAGAAGAGAATATACAGACAAAACAAACAGAGTTAATGTTTCTGCAGTTCTGAAGAAGTCATATCAGACTCAAAACAGTAATCTCTCTCCACAGCAGATGCCAGACCTGCAGTGTTTCTCCAGCATTTTCTGTGTTTGTTTCAGATTTCTGGCATTTGCAAGAATTTGCCTTTATTCGTCTATAGATATATATATATATATATATATATATATAGTTACCATACAAGCGAGTCTTCCAAGCCAATTCATGGTGGTAACGTTATTGGGGATGTTGTTTTTGTTATGAAGAAAACACCATTATACCATTAACATCACAACATTATTATTTTGTTATGGTGCAGGTGCACAATTCCTTAAAGTTACAAACTGTATAATTAAATACCATTAAAATGTTAATAACCAGTGGCTTCAGTTCATAGAAAGGTTAATTGCTCTTCAAGTTGGAATTCAGAAATCACTGTGGGAAGGTTAATTAAGAGATCCAGGCATTCTAGTTCCGATTTCTATATAGTTTCCAAAAGCTTTGTTTCTTTCTTCTATTTTGAAGTGTGGCTCAGAAATTCCAACCTACAGTGTGACATTTGTTGGACAGGCATTGGAGCTACTTTGATCTGAAGTGTTCTCACTGAAGGAATCTGGATGTTAGTGCTGGAAATACAACTAATGTTGCTCTTACTTTGTTGATGTCAAGTTGCACATAAGCACCCCCTTCATCTCATCAGAATGGACACAAACTTAAATCTGGGCTGAAGCAGCATTAACAATTGAGGTCCCAAATATTCCCCATTCCAGTATATTTCCGCCTTCCAGTCTTAAGGTGATTTCAATTTATTTAATCTGCAAACAGGTATACTGTTAAATGTTTAATGTGCATGATGCCACAAAAATGCCAGGAAATATAGATAAAGCATCAATGGCCATTGACTGCTTTCAATAAAAGCCAAAGCAATGAAAGATCCCAAGGAATAAATCTTTCCTGCTGTAGTTGAATATTTGGTTCCAATATTATGAGATCCTGGCAAATCCCTTTGGTCCCTGTGGTACTTGAGAGATCTTGGGATTAGAGATGGGGAGAGTGGGATGACCGGTCCTGAGAGTAAAAGACTCATTCAAATGGATGTGAAAGGTTGAAGAGACTGCCGTGCATTGCAGTTGAGGGGGTGACTAGCTTGACAGCTGTCTCTACTAAACATTCACTGATCAGCCCTCGTGGGTTAGGCTACCATTTGGTACTCAAAGTTCTGTGTGTGCACTGATGAGAGTCTGCTCCCTTAGTCTGTAATTTCTCCACTCTGGTCAACTCAGTCTCTGCCTTATCTAAAGTGACCACTATCTGACACTTTGGAATTCTAGCAAATTCTTTTATTTCCAAACTGTTAGACATTGCACTGATCACTGTAATGCAGCTTTACAGTACAGGGTTTTTATTTTCAAAAGTATACCTTATTCATAAAATATTGTTCATTTCTGTTCAACAGTTCATTTCTGTGCAATAGCATATGAAGAAAAACAAATAAAACATTTGAGTTTGATGCTATCCAATAAACAATACAAAGGCATCTCTTACTTGTGCATGATATATTTACATACAGGGAAAAATGGTGCACCGAGAACAACCTAGCTCTCAATGCCGGCAAAACAAGGAACTCATTATTGATTTTCGGCAGGATGTTACTCATGCCCCCCTACACATTAACAGCACAGAGGTGGAATGAGTGCAGAGTGTCAAACTCCTGGGAGTGGTCATCCACAACAAGCTTTTGTGGACTCTTCATGTGGACGCACTGTTTATAAAGGCCCAACAAAGTCTCTTCGTCCTCAGGCAGCTGAGGAAATTTGGCATGATGGTGAATACTTTTGCCAACTTTTATAGGTGTTCTATTGAAAGCATTCTGTCTGGATGTATCACTGCCTGGTATGGCAACTGTACCATTCAAGATCATAGACAGTTAGTGGTGAACTCAGTCTGGACAATCACAAAGGCCAACCTCCCATCTATAGAATCCATCTATCAAGCCTGCTGCATTCTCAAAGATCCATCCCATCCTGGCAATGTTTTTCTACAACATCTCCCATCGGGGAGAAGGTACAGAAGCCTGAACACACGCACCAAGCGGTTTCGAAGCAGTTTCTATCCTACTGTTGTTAGAATACTGAATGGACTCACAAGGTCTTAACATTCGCCTGAACCTGTGTTTTTGTTTTTGCTGCTCCTTACCTATTATTTACTATCTATGCTAGTTAACTCTGTGATCTGCCTGTACTGCTCGCAAGACAAAGCTTTTCACTGTGCTTTGGTACACATGACAATAAATTCAATTCACTTCACTTCACTTCACTTCAATTCAATTCAATTCATACAGCTGAGGTAACAGGAGGATCTGATAACTAAATAGACTCCTTTTTAACTTCAGCAGAACGACCTCAGACAGTGGTTTGTCCCCACAGTGCCTTGGCAGCAGCTGCCGCAAGCCTTAATGCATCCCTCAGCTTGTGGTCCTGGACTTTGGAATGTGCCAGTCTGCCACATCCAGTTAGGGTCAACTACTTGCTCCGGAAGACCAACAAATTTTGGGCAGACCAAAGAGCATCTTTCACTGAGTTGATGGTCCTGCAGGCACAGCCAATGTTTGTCGAGATGTGTTTTTCTGGGAAATAGATAGTAGAGCACAGAGTCCCACATCACGGATCTGCTCGGGACAAACCTTGATAAAAACCACTGCACCTCTTTTCAGACTTCCTTTGCAAAGGCAATTTCCTTAAGGAGATGTGCAACCTCCTGCAGTCGCTTCCAAGGCAGCTTGCGGTGGCGTAGACAGACTGGGTGTACAGAAAGGATTTCACAACCAATCAGCTGATGCTTTGATGCTTGTTGGAAAATTCTGTGGAGGAGGCATTCTGCCAAATGATTTTGACAGTCTGCTCAGGGAACCAGCGACAGGGTCCACTCTCGCCTTTTCCCGCAGTGTCTTGACGATGCTGCATGCTGACTGCTTCCTGATGGATGTGTGGTCAAAGGTACTTTTCTTTGCAAATTTCTCCATAAAGGACAGATGGTACAGAACTGTCCAACTACATGGAGTGTTCCACAGTAACGAGGCCAGTACCATCCTTCGCAACAGCAGGGACAGGTAGAATTCAGTATGTAGTGACGCTTCATGTTTGTGTATTGAGAGTCTATGCACAGCTTGATGTAGCTGCACATAAAAGTGGCCAACAGGATGAGGGTGGAATTTGGTACATTCTTCCTCCCCTTATACAAAGTTTTGTACACAGTGTCCCTGCAGACACAGTCCATTTTAGATCACCACATGAAGTGGAAGATGGCTTGGGTGACTGCAATGCTGCAGGTTTGGGGAATGGGCCAGAACTGTGCCATGTGCAACAACATAGAGTGCCTCACACCTAATGACCAAGTTTTTATCCACAACGGAGAAGGGTCAATGCTCCCAAAATATCAGTTTCTGCCTCACTTTAGCAATGTGCTCCACTCAAGATCTTGAGTACACCCTGACCCCTCCAAACTATATTCCCAGCACCTGCAGGTAATCTGTCCTAACAGTGAAGTGGTTAAAGGATTGGTTGGCCAAGTTCTAGAAGAACCTGGCCTCTCTCTTCCCTCAAATTAACTTGGTTCTCAAGGCCAGGCCTATCATGCAGGTTACTCCATCCTCTCTTCTATCAAACGTTTTGATAACGTGACCTTTGATATCAGTGTTACACCATTGTATACACAATAATGGCATTAATATTATAGCTTTCTCATTATGCCATAGTTACTGGTAGAAAGACAGAACAGAATGAAATGATGGGCATAGTAATTGTTACCTTGTTGTGACTAGTGTGCCTTTGTTACCTACAAATTGACTTTTATTTTTACCTGTGTAACAACAGGGACTGAAACATGAGCTGTGCAGGACTTTAGGAAGATGTGATTAGTTTATCAAAGAATTTTCCTTCTTTCTTTCTTTAGTTTCCTCCTTAAATAATGAACAAGATTGACTTGAATGAACATCTTTCTGTCATGACCATTAAAGAAACCAGGTTAGCAGTCTTGTGGCACAGAACCATTGACCTTACCTCTGCTCCTGAAGGTCTGTGTTCCAGTGCTGCCTGCTCCAGAGATGTGTCATAATGTGAGTGAGAAAGATGGTTTATAAATCTGCTTTAAAGCAAAGTGACAAATGAACATTTGTAAACGTTGGAAAACCTCTAACTATAATGTGAGCTTGCCTCTCTCTGATAACTAACTCTGAATTGCTAACAGCTGCAGTATCGCTTTGACTTTCTTTGCTGTTTGTTTCAAATTGGATCAAGCCAAGAGTGGATTAAAATCAATTCCAAAGTATAGGTCTTTGAAAAACTAATTTGAATTAGTACAGCAAGTAGACTGATTCACAGTAACAGTGGAATGCAAATATGCAATCACTTTGCTCATCTATGGAAGTGACCTTGTCTTCACTTTACTGCCATATCTTCCCGAGCAGTATTATTTGGAAAATTACCGATGTTATTGCAGTAATCTATTTACTGAGAGACTCAGTGCTAAATTAGCCAGCTGTATGGAGATTTAGATTGGTTGAATTTTTACTTTATGAAACTGCCTTGAAATTGACAAGGTGATTGTCAAGCAAAGAAAACTGTCTGGTTAAGTAGGCTGGCAGGATAACAAAACTTCTTTAACTATTCCATCTGCACATTGTAGGGCATTCACAGGGTCAGGCTCCGATCACTGTGTTAGCACGATACGCATCATTTATCTGAGCTCTCTCAAACTGACAGCTTGTTTGAGAAAAGTCTCAGGTCCCTGAGTTCTGGACATCGACGAATGTCAATTGGCTTTGTCTGCCTTGAACTATGGTTTCACAAGAAGACAGCTGGAGTGAAAGCAAATTAATCATCTCCCTTTTGGAGAATGTGGAATTGTTCGGGAGTTGTGAATGATCTTTGATATCAAGCATCAATGATAAAACCAGGGTTGATGGTGGCAGTGATTATTAAGCTTCAGGCTCAGGCTAATGCCCTCACAGGAATATGCTCAAATCCTACCATGGTAGCTAGTGGAATTTGAATCAAATAGAATCTGGAATTGAAAGCTACTCCCAGTAGTGGTGACCATGATTATTATTGTGAAAAATTCATTAATGTCCTTGAAGGCAAGAGATTTCCCATCCTCCCCTAGTCTCACTTACATGGGAATCCAGATTTATAGCAATGTAGTTGACTCTTGGCATTCTCCTGAAATGGCATTCATTCCAAGGAAAATTAGTGACAGGCCACAAATGCTGGCTTGGCCAGTTAAACCCACATCCCATGAAAGAATTTTTAAAATTTCATCCTCATATGAATAATTTCATTTCTCTTAGTATATGCTATTGTAATTATTTCTATGTTAAATAAAAATAGTTATGAAATATTTTTATATTTTATTTTAACTTTTATTTTAAGACAGTCCATATCAATGCAATGAAGCACGACTTCATGTATTATTTGTGTTGTAATCACATTTCGACACCTGCTACCCTGATACATTTTCAATAAAACATTTATCGGTGTGTAGGTATTATCATTGTTGCGATAGCTCCAGGCAAATATTGAAGTCTAAGTATTAACATTTGGCGTTTCAATATAATACCGACAGTCGACCACACTTTCACAAGTGTAGTTTTCCTGATGTGATGTTAAATTGAGACCTTGTAAATGAAAAGGATTCCACAGCACTATTCAAAAATAGCAGTGAAATTCTCTCAGCATTCTGGCTATTGTTATCTCTTGACCAGCATCTCTAGGACAGATTATCTGGTCATTGTCACATTCCTAATTATGGGAGTTCGCAAGTTGACTGACGCATTTCCTGTTGTGGTTCTGTTCACCGAGCTGGAAGTTTTTGTTGCAAACGTTTCATCCCCTGGCTAGGCGACATCATCAGTGCTTGGGAGCCTCCTGCGAAGCGCTTCTTTGATGTTTCCTCCGGTGTTTATAGTGGTCTGTCCCTGCCGCTTCCGGTTGTCAGTTTCAGCTGTCCACTGTAGTGGCTGGTATATTGGGTCCAGGTCGATGTGTTTGTTGATGGAGTTTGTGGATGAATGCCATGCCTCTAGGAATTCCCTGGCTGTTCTCTGTCTGGCTTGCCCTATGATAGTAGTGTTGTCCCAGTCGAATTAAATGCCTAAAACTAGGGGGCATGCATTCAAGGTGAGAGGGGGAAAGCTCAAAGGAGATAGAATCATAAAATCCTTAACAGTGTGCAAACAGGCCATTTGGCCCAACAAGTCCAATAACTGACAACCGGAAGCGGCAGGGACAGACCACTATAAACACCGGAGGAAACATCAAAGAAGCGCTTCGCAGGAGGCTCCCAAGCACTGATGATGTCGCCTAGCCAGGGGACGAAACGTTTGCAACAAAAACTTCCAGCTCGGCGAACAGAACCACAACAACGAGCACCCGAGCTACAAATCTTCGCACAAACGTTGACGCATTTCCTACAATACAATAACTACAATTCAAAAGAACTCATCTGTAAGGTACTTGGAATGTCCATAAATGTAAAATACTCTTATGGTATGCCATCAGTTCTTTCTTTCTTGTTTTATTTATGGTATTCTTTTCAACAACTAAATTACTTGCATGGTGTCTATTAGCTATAATCTGCAATTATTTAATAGGATCGACCTAAATATGAAGTCGTATTTATCAAAACCATGTTGGATTTACCAAATCCTATTGAAACAGACCATCCGAAGCAGGGAGGAGAAGAGGTGGGTTCTACAGTGAGAATCTTGGGTCAGTGGATACATTCCTATCTCAAAATCCGAAGATTCTGAGTGAGGTATAAGGAGTTAGATAGATATAACGCAAATAGTTAAAGTGCATCATCAGTGATGTCAAATCACATGGAATGGGAGCCAGGAAGGTGAAGTTTTTTTGTTTTTTTGTTTTTTTGTCATGGAAAGTGGGTATCACTGGCTGGATCAGCATTGATTTTCCATCCTCAGTTGCCATTGAGGAGGTGGTGGTGAGCTTCTTTCTTGAACACCACCGAAGTCCATGAGCTGTAGGAGGGATCTCAATGATTTTGACCCAACAATACTGCAGGGACAGCAATATATTTCCAAGTCAGATGGTGAGTGTTTTGGTGGGGAACTTGCTCATGGTGGTGTTCGCATATGTCTGCTGTTGTTGTCCATCTTGATGGTACAGGCAATGGGTTTAGAAGATACAGTCCAAGGATCTTTGGTGAAATGCTGCAATGTATCTTGTAGAAAGTACAAACTGGGGCTACTGACTGTCAGTGGTGGAGGGAGAGGATGTTTGTGGATGTGGCACCAATCAAGCTGGTTGCTTTGTCCTTGATGGGAGTCAAGCTTCCTGAGAATGTTTGGAGCTGCACTCATAGATGGTGGACAGGCTTTGGGAAGACAGGAGGTAAGTTACTCACTTGGAAGATTCCGATCCTCTGACTGGCTCTAATAATCATTGTACTTATATGGCTAGTTCTGTTCAGTTTCTGGTCAACAGTAATCTCCAGAATGTTGCAGGTGGGGGATTCAGTGATGTTAATGTCATTGAATGTCAAGGGGGTGGTGATTAACTTGTCTTTTATTGGATGTAGTCATTGCCTGGCATTTGTGTTGTGTGAATGCTACTTGAGTGATGATACTATGGCTTTGAGAGGTGTATTTTATCCTTTTTTTGAAGAGAGGTTTTAAGACAGAGATTTGAAGCTGTCTGGTTGAATCAAATAAAGTAAATCTCTTGTGAGGCTTTGGGATTTTTTTTGAGTTGGAGCAATACAAGCTCCCACAGAACCAGGATTTTTAGTTCTAGTTGATCAGTAACATTTATTGCTGAGATCTTGAAGCTGCAGCACATCTCTCCCTTCTATTCTTTCTCTCAAGAGTTTTCTTTTGATGCTTTTTATCCTGGATTGGAGAATTACCTATTAGACAATCTATTTCACTGAACTTGACTTTGCCAAGAGTGAGTTTATGGGATGTCACTACAATGGAATTAATTAGTAGTTAACTAGTAGTAATTAATATAGCTATTATTTTGACAAACATTTCAATAGAGTTGCAGTTAAGCCAATTCGTTTTATTTTATCTGTATTTTAACAGTAGTGTACAAATAAAGTGTGTTTTGCTTAATGTCGAATAGTTTGACCAATTGAATTGCATCTGGATTTCAAAACCTTATACTTACCTTTTAAATAAGAAAATGTAATAATCTAGACTATCTTCTGAATATATTTTGAGGGGGTTTGGTCTGGTCCATAACACTTGCCATTTGTCAACCCAAGCCTGGATAATGTCCAGGACTTGCTGCCTTTTGACACAGACTAAATCAGTGTCTGATGGAGTCCTTCTAAAGTCTGTCTGTGTAAATAGTGTCAGCAATAAATGTTCACCAATTTACACCAGTATGTTTTATGCACCTAAAACCCTGCTGTGATATTAAGGCAGTGAATTCAAAATGTGAATTCAAAGGCTGAAGCACCAAATGCAGGCTGATAATTCAGTGCATTGCTGTGGGAGTGCTGCACTGTTAGAGATAATATCTTTCAAATGTAAAATATCTCCCAGATAGGAAAGCTGCTCTGGGAATATTTATTTCAATTGCAACCATCAAATGAAGTAATTTATTCTAATTGCTGGAATATCTTGCATTGCAAACATGGTTGCACATAGAAAGTACTCCATTGGTTGCAAAGTGATTTGGATTTCTTGAGGATGTGAAAGGTGCTACATGTATGTGAATTGTTTTATTCCTCAAATCTGGATATTTCCCTTGCAGCAAAGCTGTTCATGGCAACAACAGAAAATTCTGGAAATACTCAGTATTTTGCTGCCAGTTTGCTTCCAGGAAGGAAGTTCTTCTCTTTCCCCGATGGGGTCTGTTTGTTTGTTCCAACTTGTTCGTTGCTTGTTATTTCTCTCCTCACGTTCGTACTGTCCCCTGCCTTCCTCCCATTATAAACTTCGCCTTTTATTTCCCCACCCTCTCCCCCCATTTCTGATTGCTAGAAGGTATTACCTTCTGTTTTTTTTTCCCCAAAAGAATCTTTAATTCCATTCCTCTCTCCACTGATACAGCCTGAGCCCAAGAAAATTTCTGGGTTTTTTTCTGTTTACTTCAAATTTTCAGCCTCTGCAGCACTTTGCCTTAGTTTAGTTTAAGGTTTTGTGGCATGGCCTGGATCCTTGCAACTGAGAGTTAGCAACTGACTGGAATACATTGCAACAACTAAGAAAAATGACCTTTCTGGCTCTTCTAATTGTGATGATTCTGCTCCCCAAATGGAAAGCACCATGAGTAGAAGAGAACCTCTTGATCTTAAAGCTAACCATTTCTTGCTTTGCAGGTCATCGCTTCTGGATTCAAGTAACCTGCTGGGAAGAATAATTAGAACCAGAAGAAATAGGAACAGGGTTAGGCAGTTCAGTCCCCCCAAGCACTGTTTCACCATTCCCATGCTAATCAAGGATATTTTTATATCAGCCTTAAATATACACAAGTACTCTGTCCCCATTGCCTGTTTAGAGCAAGTAATTACAAAGATTCAAAACTCTTTGTAAAAAGAAATTCCTACTCATCTCAGTCTTAAATTGGCACCCCATTCTCAGACGATGATCCTAGACCCTCCCAGGATGGGAAACATCATCTCAGGATTTACCCTGTCAAACCTCTTGTGAATCCTATATGTATCACCTCCCATTCTTCTCAAATTCAATGAGTACAGTCTCACCTTGTTCAGCCTTTAGTCAAATGATAATCCCTCCATACCAGGGATCATCTTTGTGAACATTCTCTGAGTTCCTTCCAGTGAAATTCCTTAAATGAGGGGACCAGAACTGCTCACAGTAATCCAGATGTAATCTCACCAGCACCTTGTACATTTGCGGTAAAACATCCTTACTCTTATACTCCAACACCCTTGAAATACTGGCCAACATTCCATTAGCCTTCCTGAATATCTGCAGCACATGTTTGCTGGCTTTCTGGGTTTCATGCATAAGTACCACGAGTTCTTTTGTGTTGCAGCTTTCTTCAGTTTTCCTTCCTTTTATACAAATTTTCTGTTCTTTTGTTCTATCTTCCAAAATGAACAACTTTAACATTTCATCACATTACACTTCATTTAGCAACTTTTTGCCCACTGACCTCTTTGTATCCCTCTTGTAGCTTGCCTTTCCACCTATTTTTGTGCAAACTATACATTTGGCTACACTGCCTTCCTCCAAATTACCAAACCTAACACTGATCCCTGTGGAATCCCACAGGTTTTACAGGGTGCCAATCTGAAAAAGAATGCTTTATCCCCACTCGCTGTTTCCTGCCCATTTCTATCCATGTCAATACACTACCTCCAACTCTTACAACTTTGTGAGGTACATCCACTGGTTCCCCTCTATCCACTCTAGTTGACACTTCCTCAAAAAAGTCTAATAGTTTCTAATTATTTCCCTATCATGAAGACTCTGCTTGATTACTTTTGGTTGCTATCTGACATCTGACCCTGGGAAAACTTGTATTTAGTCTCACAGAAGATGTGGAATATTGCTTTAAGGGACATGTTCATGATGTCATCAACATATCATGGCAGGTGATCTAATGATAACTAAGTCTCAGTCTTGTTCCTCCCGATCTCTTTCCCCTGACAGCATGACAAATTGCTTCACTTGAGCGCAGACACACAAGAGTCTGTGATTACAGTGTACACATACCAGAAGGTGTAATAAAAGATCATTGAATTATTTCAGACAATGTGACATACATATTTATGTTGTGGGAACTAATGTAAGAGCTAAAAGCTGCAGATCTTTATTGTCACCCTTTACTATCAGGTCAGGGAAAGCCTCTACCTATTTAATGATTACAAATCAGTCTTTGGTGGCTCAGTGGTTAGTACTGCTGCCTCATAGTGCCGGGGACCCATGTTCGATTCCATCCTTGGGTGACTGTCTATGTGGAGTTTGCGCATTCCCCGTGTCTGCGTGGGTTTTGTCTGGTGCTCAGGTTTCCTCCCACAATCCAAAGATGAGCAGGTTAGGTGGCTTGGCCATGCTAAATTGCCCACAGTGTCCTGGGATGTGTAGGTTAGGTGTAATAGTCAGGGGGAATATTGGGTAGGGGGAATGGGTCTGGGTGGGTCACTCTTCGGAGGGTCGGTTGTTGGGATTGTTGGGCTGAAGGGCCTATTTCCACATTGTAGGGATTCTATTAAAAAAAATCAAAAAGGAGGTAAGTCTTTCAGCCTCTCAATCCTGCTCCACCATTAAACAAGGTCATGGCTAATCTGAATGTAATGTCAAATTCACATTCCCATCTTCCCCATTGATTACCTTTTAATCCTTTCATTAATAAGAATCTGTGTCTTAAAAATATTTAAGGTTATTGAGAGAAGGAAAACTACCTCATCTTTATTTCAAATGGACAATCATTGAATTTTCAACAGTGGCTTCCAATTCTGGATTCTACAATTTGCTTTGTTGTGTATGGGTCAGAAAGGGTTAACACTGAGGAGGCAAAAAGCATGGTGCTGGAAAAGCACAGACTGTTCAGGCAGCATCCGAGGAGCAGGAGAGTCAACACTTCGGGTATAAGTTCTTCATCAGGAATGTGGAGGGGGAAGGGGGCTGAGAGATATATTGGGGATGGGGTGAGGAGGGGGGAGGATGGGTGGGATGACGATAGGTAGGTGCAGGTAGGAGATGACTGTGATAAGTCGGTGGGGGAGGGTGGAGCAGATAGGTGGAAGGGAAGTTGAACAAATAGGATAGATCAAGAGGACAGTGCCAAGTTCGAGGGTTGAATCTGGGATGAGGTGCGGGGAGGGGAGATTTGGAAACTGGTGAAGTTAATGTTGATGCCGTGTGGATGTAGGGTCCTGAGATGGAAGATGAGACGTTCTTCCTTCAGTTAGTGAATGGCTTTGATTTGGCAGTGAAGAAGGTCCAGGACTTGTATGTCCTTGAGGGAGTGGGAGGGACCGTTGAAGTGGCTGGCCACAGTGCAGTGGGGTTGTTTGGTGTGTGTATCCCAGAGATGTTCCCGGAAATGCTCCGTGAGTTGATGTCCTGTCTTCCGATGTAGAGGAGACCACATTGAGAGCAATAGATGTTCTCAGGGAAACAGGACACCAACTCGCGGAGCAGTTCAGGGAACATCCCTGGGACACACGCACCAAACAACCCCACCATCCTGTGGCTGACTACTTCAACTCCCCTTCCCACTCCCCCAAGGCCATGCAAACCCTGGGCCTCCTCCACCACCAAATCCAAGCAACTTGCCAACTGGAGGAAGAATATCTCATCTTCCGCCTTGGGACCCTTCGTCCACATGGCATCAACATTGACTTCATCAGTTTCCAAATTTCCCCTGCCCCCACCTCATCCCCACACCAACTGTCCCCCAACAAATTCCTGATGAAGGGCTTATGCCCGAAATGTCAACTCTCCTGCTCCTCACATGCTGCCTGACGTGCTGTACGTTTTCAGCATCACATCTTTTGACACTGACTCTCCAGCATTCTGCAGTCCTCACTTTCTCCTAATACTGATGAGTGCCAAATGATAATGCCAAATTGTCTTGTAAGCAGAACAGTTTCGGATCTTAAAGGTGTGAGATCGACCATCTGGTTCCACTATAAGTCTTTGTAACAATATTTATCATATCCAGTGTAATCTGTAAACTGATTTCTAACATGCAATAAACTATATCTTATTAACCATTAGATGGTCTCGCATTAAGACCAGGTTTTCCTCTAGTTTGCTATAAGAGGCTGATGGCTGCAATCTTCATCATGAGCAGAAGCTCATGCAGCGCAGTGACCTGGCATGGATACACAATACCCTTACTCTACTGTCTGGTGCTTTGTAGTCTTGCCAGGGTGTTCTCAGACCAGAACACAAGAATGAGTGCACCAAAAACATTTAATCCCATATGCTGCAGGAACATGCTAACTTGAGCCTGACAGCAAACTTGCCCAGTAGAAAGCACTGGATCAATCTAATCCACATAAACAGTACTGTGCATTCACTGAAATGAAATATTTTATTAGCATCTCCTGTGTTATTTAGACATCAAAGAAGCAAATAGGTTTCCTGCTTTCTCATACATAGAAATGGAAAAATCGCTCAATCCACAGACAGTTATCAATTGGCTTCAGAGACTGCTTAATTAATAGAGCATGAATAATGCGTAAGCATCCTGAATATATCATCTGTGCAACATTTACTTAATTACGCATAACGTCTTCATTTATACTGAGCTTAATATGTTGCTTGGTGAAGATGGCAGAGTATGAGTACATATCCTGCACATAGTGAATCTCTGGCAACTGATGAGTGATGTTCTGTTAGCAAACTGTTTACTTTGTGAAAAATGTGATGGATTGGAGAGAAGATGGAAAGGGGGAATATACTGTTAACAGGATATCTAAAATTTTTAAAGCTGCTTTGCAAATATTTCCACACATGGCAGAATGTGGAATTATCCCTTTCCATGTGCTAATTTATTGTTTAAATATTCTGGCTGCAAGGGCTGCTTGTGTTTCTCCCAAGTGATGTCCTTCCAAATCTTATTATTTATCCGATCCAACCATTTTTGTAAGATATTTCTGGTTAAATTTATGACTATTCTTCTCTGCTGTGCTGATTTGGATGTCATAGATCGATTACTGTTGTTCCTTCCATTTTAATTGAATCCAAAGTACTTTATATTCTGTTTTCTATTCCCTCAGCAGAATGTAGCACCTATCTAGTTAGGGGCCAGTCTTCTCTTTAGTAAGGTGAAATTCTACCCAGCCTCCACTGTATTTTTATGGTCTTCCTCACCTTCATTGTTACAGTCTCACTTTTCAGCTCACGCCTGCAGTTCTGCTCCAGTTACCGTTTGCTGGCGGAGCATGTTTGCCAATTGTTGCCGCTTTTCCATTTGCAACCTGGAGTCTTGGGATTTCCACTCTGCTTTCCAAAATTCCAATAAGCGAATGAGACCCCTATCCTCACCTTGATACTGGTGGAAATACTGCAAGTGAGACAGACAGTCCAGAACCAACTTTTGCACCATTTTGAAGATGGTGTTACTGTTTATTTAGAGAGGTCTGGATTGTTGTGACAAGTTTTAACCTTAAATGCATATATCATAGTCTGGAGCAAAGGATGGCGATGGTCAAGGCTCCATCCTATCACTGACTGAGAATCTCTCTTACTGTGACTGCCTGCCACTGTTGAACCTCAATACTGAACCCTATATGACCATGTTATGAACCTACCTTCTGTGGCCATCACATGCTGGAGTAGGACTTGAACCCGGAGCTTCTGGCTCAGAGGCACATACAAGACCCACTGATCCACAAGCCTGTCCCCTCTCGCACCTCCATTTTAGCCTGCATAGAGATGCTTGCAGTGTGACATTCAACAATCAGTAGCTTAGAGAGTCCTACAATGTGAGCCAACTGTACGGTTATATTAGTTGCTTCCACACATCCATGGGGATCTGCTGAGAATATCCACTCCAGCAAATATGGTCTTGCTTAACAATTACATGGACTGCAAATTGACTGATGATACTGACCCCTCTGTTGCAGCATGGAATCTGGAGGCTACAATGACCTTGACGGTAACATGCTACGCAGTGGCAATAGGTCACAGATTTTGTTGCACAAGGTGGCAGAAAGCTCTGACAGCCTCCCTGGAGAAGCACAGCCTCATCGTTCCCTGTTCCTCAGAGAATATCTGATATAACACCAGTCAGATGGCTGCGTGTTTGTCTCCACTTATTCAGCTGTAACTAATAGTTTTGCCTTGCATCAATCCACCATCCATCCCCACATTTTTTGCCCTCCCCCTGTCCCCCACACTGTCATTGAGAGGTTGGCTGCTCATGGATAAGAGTGAACTCCCTCAGAGATAAACATGACCACCAGCTCAACCCCGGTGACAGGAGAGTTCATGGGCTAATGTCATTGAGGAGCACATACCCCTGAGTCGTCAATAAATGATTCCTTTATCTATATGCACTTGGCAGTTTCCAAAAACATGAGCCAGTGGCAATGTGTCAGCGGAGGCAATGACCTTGCAGTATTATCACTGGACTGTTAATCGAGAGATCCAGGTAATTTTTCAGGGGATTCAGGTTTAAATCCCAACCACGACAAATGGTGGAATTTGAATTCAATAAAAATCTGCAATTAAGAGTCTAATGATGATCGATTGTCAATTGTCAGAAAAACCCACAAATGCTGTTTAGGCATTACTGCCTAATATGTGATTCCAGCCTCATGCTACTCTTAGGATGGGGCAATTAATGCTGGCCTAGCCAGCAACGCCCATATCCCACAGTAAAAAAGTCCCATTTGCAGCAATTACACAATGGAGACATTATGAGAAAAGGATCTTCAGCTTGTGAAGGAGGGCCTACTGGAGACATGGAAGGTGAAAGGGCAACAAAACCCCATGGTTCAACTCAGAAGGAAAATCTAGGAAAACTGACGAATGGGATACACTGATGCAACTATTTTGCATATTTCACAATGGAGGTCCAGCACGGTCAATGCAATCACTTCCAAGAGTTACTTTTCTTTTCACTACTTTTTCCCTCTGAAACAGTTCATTGTCGTATTTGCTGCTCCCTTAACCTTATATTCAACAAGTTCTATTCTCACATAAAGAGAAACTACCTAGAGACCTGCTGCAAGAGTACTCTATTCACAGGAAATTTCAAAGCAATTTATACTTTGCGCGGTCTTTTCCATTTTTACACAACTTGCACCAGAATGATAGACTGTGGTCACAGTATAATCCATTCAGCTGTTCAGCTCCAGTACGTGCTCCCAGGAGGTTGCTACGGCTGCGATTCCTCAGTTGAGGCTTTTCAAATTTTGTGGTTAATGACCACTAGGAGCCAGAGAACAAGACCCGACCTGTTGTCTAACTTTGATTTGATTTGATTTAAATCATCATGTTTACCTGAGTACAGTGAAAAGTTTTGTTTTGCAAGCAATACAGACAGAATATAGCAAAGAAGGACATACAGATCATAGGGTGCTTGCACAGAGTGAGGCATACAAGGTTACAGCTGCACTGCAGGTACACTAAGCAATATTAACATTAACAAGATCAACATTATTTGAAGTTAGAGACGTCCATTCAGAAATCTAATAATGGCAGGGAAAATGCTGTTCTTAGAGTCATAAGGTCCTACAGCACAGAGACAGGCCCTTTGGCCCAAAGTGGTCCAAAATGTCCATCTCTGCTTACCCCATTTCCCTGCATTTGCCCCATATACTTCTAATCCTTTTCTATCCATCTATTTGTCCAAATGCCTTTTAAAAGTGCCTCAACCACTTCTGCCAGCAGCTCATTCCATATGCATACCACCCTCTGTGTAAATAAGTTGCCCCTTGGATTCCCTTTTATTCTTTCCCCTCTAACTTTAAAATGATGACCCCTAGTCCTCGTTTTTCCAATCCTAGGAAAAGGACTGAGGCATTTAGCCCCTCCAGGACTCTCATGATCTTATACAACTCTATAAGGTCCCCCCTCAGTCTCCTACATTCTAAAGAAAAAAGTCCACGCTTGTCTAACTTCTCCCTATAGCTCAGACCACTAGGTCCAGGCAACATTCTTGTAAATTTCTTCTGCACTCTTTTCCAATTTAATAACATTCTTCTGATAGCAAGGTGACCAAGACTGAACACAATACTCCAAGTGTAGCCTCACCAACGCCCAACATAGAACGTAGACCATAAAATAGTACAGCACAGTACAGACCCTTCGGCCCTTAATGTTGTGCTGACTTTTTAATCCTACTCTAAGGTCAAGCTAATCTACATACACTTCATTGTACTATGTTCCACATGCCTATTAAGAGTCGCTTAAATGTCCCTAATGTATCTAACTCTACCACCACTGCTAACAGTGCATTCCACACACCCACCACTCTCTGTGTAAAGAACCTATCTCTGATATCTCCCCTAAACCTTCCTCCAATCACCTTAAAATTATGCCCTCACATGATAGTCATTTCCGCTCTGGGAAAAAGTCTCTGGCTATTCACTCTATCCACGCCTCTCATCATTTTGTTCACCTCTATCAAGGCACCTCTCATTCTTCTTTGCTCTAATGAGAAAAGCCTTAACTCCCTCAACCTTTCTTCATGCCCTCCAATCCAGGCAGCATCCTGCTAAATCTCCTCTGTACCCTCTCTAAAGCTTCCACATCCTTTCTATAATGAGGCGACCAGAACTGAACAGAATATTCCAAGTGTGGTCAAACCAGGACTTTTTAGAGCTGCAGTATAACCTCGTAGGTCTTAAACTCAATCCTCCTGCTAATGAAAGCCAACACACCATACGCCTTCTTAACAACGCTATCAACTTGGGTGGCAACTTTGAGGACTCTATGGACATGGACCCCAAGATCCCTCTGTTCCTCCACACTGCCAAGAATCCTGCCTTTATCCCTGTATTCTGCATTCAATTTCCACCTTCCAAAGGAAATCATTTCACATTTTTCCAGGTTAAACTCCATCTGCCACTTATCAGCTCAGTTCTGCATCCTGTCAATATCCCATTCCAACCTACCACAGCCCTTCACACTACCCACCACTCCACCAACCTTTGTGTCATTGGCAAACTTATGAACTCACCCTTCCATTTCCTCATTCAAGTCATTTAGAAAAATCACAAAACGCAGAGGTCCTAACACCACTGGTCAACGAGCTCCAGGCTGAATACTTTTCATCTACTATCACCCTCTGTCTTCTATGGACCAACCAATTCCATATCCAGACAGCCAGATTTCCCTGTATCCCATGCCTCCTTAATTTTTGAATAAGACTACCGTGGGGAACCTAATCAAACGCCTTGCTAAAATCCATGTACACCATATTCACTGCTCTATCTTCATTAATGTGTTTTATCACATCCTCAAAGAATTCAATGAGATTTGTGAGGGATAACCTTCCCCTCACAAAACCATGCTGACTATCTCTAATTAAACTATGGTTTTCCAAGTAATCATAAATCCTGTCTCTCAGAATTCTCTCCAACAATTTGACCACTACAGACTGACTGGTCTGTAATTCCCAGTATTATCCCTATTCCCTTTCTTGAACAAGGGAATAGCATTTGCCACCCTCCAATCATCTCGCACTACTCCAGTTGACAGTAAGGACACAAAGATCATCACCAAAGGTGCGGCAATCTCTTCCCTTGCTGCTTGTAATAACCTTAGGTATATCCTGTCTGGCACAGGGGATTTATCTATCCTTATGTTTTACAAATTTTCACCCATCGTCCTTCTTAACATCAACCTGTTTGTGCATATCAGTCTATTTCACACTGTCCTCAGAAATGTCAAGATCCCTCTCAGTAGCGAATACAGAAGCAAAGTATTCATTAAGGTGCAAGTTCCTTCTGCTGTCCCTGATTTGCCTTACCCTCACTCTGGCCATCCTCTTGTTCCTTACATAGAATGCTTTAAGATTTTCCTTAATCCTATCCACTAAAGTTCTTTCATGCTCCCTTCTAGGTCTCCTATGTCCATTCTTCAGTTCCTTCCTGGCTACTTTATAACCCTTTAGAGCCCTGACTGATCCTTGCCTCATCAACCTCAAGTAAGCTTCCTTCTTCCTCTTGATGAAATGTTCTACATCCCTTGTCAACCAAGGTTCTTTCACCCGACCATCCCTTCCTTGCCTCAGTGAGACAAACCTGTCCAGCACTATCAGCAGGTGCTTCCTAAACAACCTGCACATTTCTGTTGTGCATTTCCCTGAAAACATCTGTTCCCAGTTTAGGTGCCCCAGTTCCTGCCTAATATCATTGTAATCGCCTCTCCCCCATTTAAGTATTTTCCCAAACTGTCTGTTCCTATCCTTCTCCATGACTATAGTAAAGGTCAGGGTCTTGTGATAACTATCACTGAAATCCTCTCCCGCCAAGAGATCTAACACTTGGCATGGTTCGTTGCTAAGGACCAAATCCAATATGGCCTCCACTCTAGTCAGCCTATCTACATACTGAGTTAGGAACACTTCCTGGACACTCCCGACAAAAAACTGTTTCATCCAAACTATTTGAATTAAGGAGGTTCCAATCAATATTAGGGAAGTCACCCATGACAACAATCCTGTTACTTCTGCACCTCTCCAAACTTTGTCTCCCACTCTGCTCCTCCATGTCTCTGTCACTATTGGGGGTCTGTATAAAACTCCCAAGAAAGTGATTGCTCCTTTCCTGTTTCTGACTTTCGCTCATAATGACTCAAATCTTCCTCGATGACCTCCCTTTCTGCAACTGTGATACTGACCCTGATTAACAATGCTTTTACCTCCAACCATTCCTTTTTAAACATCTACACCCTGGAACATCTAACAATCATTCTTGCCCCTGTGACATCCAAGTCTCCAGAATGGCCACAACATCATAGTTCCAAGTACTGATCCATGCTCTGAGTTCATCAACCTTACTCCTGTTACTTCTTAACGTAGGGGAGCATAGGGGAATGAAGGTGATAACTCGTTAATCCTGAAGAAGGGCTGATGGCCGAAACATCGATTCTCCTGCTCCTTGGATACTGCCTGACCTGCTGCGCTTTTCCAGCAACACATTTTCAGCTCTGATCTCCAGCATCTGCAGTCCTCACTTTCTCCTGTTACTCCCTGCCTTAAAATAGACACATTTCAACTCATCACACTGACTGCACCTTTGCATTATAGGCTTTAC
This sequence comes from Chiloscyllium plagiosum, assembly GCF_004010195.1. NCBI lineage: Eukaryota > Metazoa > Chordata > Chondrichthyes > Orectolobiformes > Hemiscylliidae > Chiloscyllium > Chiloscyllium plagiosum. The sequence goes on from NC_057743.1 coordinate 3,211,217, forward strand.
AGACTCTCTGCAAGCTGTATCTGACTGTTCACTACCTACTCCATCATCTGATCTACAGTTCAGGTTCCCACTTTCCTGCCAATCTAGTTTAAACCCTCCCAAAGAGCACTAGCAAACCTCCTGCGCAGGATATTATTAGATTATTTACAGTGTGGAAACAGGCCCTTCGGCCCAACAAGTCCATACCGACCCGCCGAAGCACAACCCATTCTCCTACATTTACCCCTTCACCTAACACTACAGGCAATTTAGCATGGCCAATTCATCTAATCTACACATTTTTGGACTGTGGGAGGAAACCAGAGCACCCAGAGGAAACCCACGCAGACACGGAGAGAAGCAGACACGGAGAGAATGTGCAAACTCCACACAGACAGTCGCCTGAGGCGGGAATTGAACTCGGGACTCTGGTGCTGCGAGGCAGCAGTGCTAACTGTGTCGCCCATATTGATGCCCTTAGAGTTCAGGTACAACCTGTCCTTCTTGTACAGGTCCCATCTTCCCCAGAAGGTATCCCAATGGTCCACACAACTGAAACCCTCCCTCCTACGCCAGCCTTGCAGCCACGTGTTCAGCTGCACTTGCTCTCTATTCTGAGCCTCGCTAGCACATGGCACTGGTTGCAAACCTGAGATTTCTACTCTGCTTGTTCTGCCTTCTAGCTTCCAAACTAACTCACTATAAATGTCCTATATAAACATAGAACATAGGACAGAGAACAATACAGACTGTACAGGCCCTTCAGCCCTGCTCTAAGATCAAACTAACCTACATACTGTGGGATCATGTTCAAATAATGACTGGAATAGGTGAGGGGCGAAAATAGTCTTTTATTCCACAATCACAGCACAAGTTTGAGACAGCAGTAGAATCCCGAAGAACAGTTCTGACAAGAGTTCCTTTGTACACAGTTCTTACACACATAAAATTACATTACTATGGTGTCACATTTTTTTAATCTATATTACACAATGGTTTGAAAGGCTTCTGTTCTGTGAGACAGGAGATAGATTAAAATGATCTAAATGCTGGCTGCTACTTCTGATGGAATAAAGAGTGTCTGTCCAGTCTGCTTGCATAATTAGGAGGTGTTAGTCCTTTTGTCTTTTAAACCAGTAATTGTTGGTAAAGATACTCGGCCTATATGCACTTAATAAAATAATAAAAGATATTATACTGATTACTGCAGCTAGGTTGTGAGATTTATATACTATTTGCTGGTATGAGTTTCATTCATTTATGCAATTTCATGTTTTGTCAGTTAGTTTCTTATGGGATAATGGACCAGTTCAAAGGTTAAAAATTACACAACACCAGGTTACAGTCCAACGGGTTTATTTGGAAGCACTAGCTTTCAGAGCGCTGCTCCTTCATCAGGTAGTTATGGAGTATAGCATCTTAAGACACAGAATTTATAGCAAAAGTTTACAGTGTGATGTAATCGAAATTTATATTGAAAAAGACCTGGATTGTTTGTCAAGTCTCTCATCTTTTGGAATGACTATGTTGGTTTCAGTTCTTTAATATGTAAATTCCGGAACTTTCTTAAAATTACATTCTCAAGTTAAATTTAACAATAGGTGCCACGTTGGTCCAGAGAATGCACTGAATGTGTGAGGTGCCCTGTGTGAGGCTGTCTGTGCCCCAATGTTCAGACTGATTCTAATCTAAAAAAGGGCTTATAGAATCTTACATGGATTCATGCAGTTTTTAAGCAAAATAAAAAATAATCCTGGAAGTTCAAATTCACCCCACAAATTTGTGTGTGTGTGTGTCTGTGTGTGTGTGAGACCCAAGGTCCTAGTTGAGGCCAGCCCCATGGGAACCGAACTTGGCTATCATATTCTGCTCAGCCACTTTGCATTGTTGCCTGTCCCGAAGTCGACCTTGGAGAATGGTCACCCGAAGGTCGGAGGTTGGATGTCCCAGACCGCTGAAGTGTTCTCTGACTGGAAGGAAACACTCCTGTCTGTTGATTGTTGTCCATTCACCCGTTGCCATAGCCTCTGCTTGGTCTCGTCAATGTACCATGCCTCAGGGCATCCTTGCCTGCAGTGTATGAGATAGACAATGTTGACCAAGTAACATGAGTACCTACCATGTACATGGTAGGACATATCCCCATGTGTCAACACACTGACACGTCTTGCAGCTTCTGTCGTGACAAGTTTGTATGGTATTGTCCTGAGGGCCGGGCAATTTGTTGCGAACAATGATCTGTTTGAGGTTTGGTGGTTATTTAAAGATGAGAAGTAGAGGTATGGGAAAAGTCTTGGTGAGGTGCTCATCCTCATTGATAATGTGTTGCAGGCTGCGAAGAACATGGCATAGTTTTTCGGTTCCTGGACAACGAAGGGTACCCTATTGGTTGCAGCATGTTGATTGTTGTCCATTCACCCATTGCCATAGCCTCTGCTTGGTCTCGTCAATGTACCATGCCTCAGGGCATCCTTGCCTGCAATGTATGAGATAGACAACGTTGACCAAGTAACATGAGTACCTACCATGTACATGGTAGGACATTTCCCCATGTGTCAACACACTGACACATCTTGCAGCTTCTGTCGTGACAAGTTTGTATGGTATTGTCCTGAGGGCCGGGCAATTTGTTGCGAACAATGATCTGTTTGAGGTTTGGTGGTTATTTAAAGATGAGAAGTAGAGGTATGGGAAAGGTCTTGGTGAGGTGCTTATCCTCATTGATAATTTGTTGCAGGCTGCGAAGAACATGGCATAGTTTTTCGGTTCCTGGACAACGAAGGGTACCCTATTGGTTGCAGCACATGTCTGTCTCCTGAGGAGGTCATTATGGTCTCTCACTGTGTAAAAGGTACATAACAGGTACTTACTATATGGGGAACCTATTCATTCCAAGAGATGGATGGTAAGGATTGATTAATATTATAAAGTTAAAAATCACACAACACCAAGTTATAGCCCAATAGGTTTAATTGGAAGCACACTAGCTTTCGGAGCGCCGCTCCTTCATCAGGTGATTGTATTATAATGTTTTGTAGAGACTTGATGGGGTGGAATTGTGTTATGAGCTCTTGTGTTATAGGTTATCTTTATTAACTCACTCACAGCTCACTTTATTGTCTGAATTAGTAAACATTGTTTGTAGCAAGGGCTGATAAGTTATGAAAATGCAGTAATAGGTTTGAAAGGGCTGTTTTGATTAGAAAGGGTTGTTTTAAATTTGGATAGTAAAACATACTACAGAACTGTGGTTTTATGAATTAATGAATGAACCCATGTTAAGGTAAATAACTGGTTAGTAAAGGGCTATGAATGAATGAACAAGAACTTGGTATTAATGAATAAAGTGAGCTGTGAGTGAGTTAATAAAGATAACCTATATTGTGGGTGACACGATGGCACAGTGGTTAGCACTGCTGCCTCACAGCGCCAGAGACCCGGGTTCAATTCCCGCCTCAGGCGACTGTCTGCGTGGGTTTCCTCCGGGTGCTCCGGTTTCCTCCCACAGTCCAAAGATGTGCAAGGTCAGGTGAATTGGCCATACTAAATTGCCCGTAGTATTAGATAAGGGGTAAATGTAGGGGTATGGGTGGGTTTCGCTTCGGCGGGTCGGTGTGGACTTGTTGGGCCGAAGGGCCTGTTTCCACACTGTAATGTAATCTAAAAAAAAATAACCTATCACACAAGAGCTCATAACACAATTCCACCCATCAAGTCTCTACAAAACATTATAATACAACCACCTGATGAAGATGAGAGCTCATAACACAATATCTTACACTGCCCTTCATTTTACTATCATCCATGTACCTATCCAAGAGTCGCATAAATGCCCTTGAATCTACTACCACTGCTGGCAGTGCATTCCATTCACCCACCACTCTCTATGAGAAGAATGCAACACGTTGGCTCAGTAGTTAGCACTGCTGCCTCACAGTGCCAGGGACCTGGGTTCAATTCTATCCTCAGGCGACTGTCTGTGTGGAGTTTGCACATCCTCCCCGTTTCTGTATGGGTTTGCTCCGGTTTCCTCATTTACAGGTGCACCAGACATGACGTTCTATCCTGGTGCATAACAGCTTGCTGTAGCTGTAAGAAACTACAGAAAGTTGTGAGCATAGCCCAGACCATCATGAAAGTCAAACTCCTATCCATGGATTCTATTTGCACTTCTCGTTGCCATGGAAAGGTTGCCAGCATCATCAAAAACCCCTCCCAAATGGTAATGCTCTTTTCCAACCTCTTCTGTTAGGCAGAAGATACAGAAGCATGAACACATGCACCAACAGGTTCAACTAAAATTTTCTTAACATACGCTGGAACTGCCATAGCATTAAGGGCTTAGATGGGGTGGATTTTGTCAAGTGTGTTCAGGGAAGTTTCCTCAAACAGTACATAGAGGTCCCTACTCAGGAAGGAGTAAAACTTGATCTACCCTTGGGAAATAAGGCACGACAGGTGACTGAGCATATTGTGAGAAGCATTTTAGAACCAGTGACCATAGTTCTAATAATTTCAAAACAGTTATGGAGAGGGACAGAATTGGTCCACGTGTTCACGTTCTAAATTGGGGCAAAGAGAATTTTGATAGAATTAGACAGGAGCTTGCAAGAGTAGTTTGTTTACAGGCAAAAGCACCTCCGGCAAGTGGAAGGCCTTTAAAAGTGAGATAGCTAGAGTTCAAGGTCTGTATGTCCTTATGAGGGTGAAGGGCAAGTTTGGCAGGAATAGGGAATCCTGGATAACAGGAGATATTGAGGATTTGACCAGAAAAAAGGAAGCACAGGCAGCTGGGTTCAAGGAAATTCCTGGAAATTTTAAGGGGATGCAGGAGTTCACTGTAGAAGGAAATCAGGAAGGTGAAAAGGGGGCACAAGATAATATTGACTGAGAATAGAATAGAAAATATAGAGAATACAATACGTGAGGATAGATAAGTCTGGAGCGACATAGTGGCTCAGTGGCTAGCACTTCTGCTTCACAGCACCAGGTACCCAGGTTTGATTCTAGCCTCGGGTGACTGTCTGTGTGGAGTTTGCGCATTCTCCCCGTTTCCTCCAGGTGCTCTGGTTTCCTCCCACAGTCTAAAGATGGATTGGTGAAAGGTGAATTGGCCATAGTGTTCAGGGATGTGTAGGTTAGGTGCATTATTCAGGGGATAGGTAGAGTGATAGCTTAAGAGAATGGGTCTGGGTGGGATACTCTTCAGAGGGTTGGTGTGGACTTGTTGAGCCAAATGGCCTGTTTCCAGACTGTAGGGATTCTATGATAAGGCCCATGAGTTTGACTTTCATGATGGTCTGGGCTATGCTCACAACTTTCTGTAGTTTCTTACAGCCATAACAAGCTGTTATGCACCAGGTTTTACTGCCATGTCTGGTGCATCTGCAAATGTTGGTGAGAATCCTTATGGACATGCTGACTTTCCGAAGCCACTGAGGAAGAAGAGGCATCTTGACCATCACATCCACATGGGAGGTCCAGGACAGATTATTGGTTATTGTCACTCCTAGAAACCTGGCTCTCTTGACCTGCTCCACCTCAGCTCCATTTCTGTAGAAAGGCGTGTGTCTTCCTCCTTTCTTCCTGAAGTCAATGATCAGATCTTCTGTTTTTCTGACATTGAAAGAGAGATTGTTATCATTACACCTTGACATCAAGTACTCTATCTCCTTCCTGTATTCTGACTCATTGTAATTTGTATTCTGGCCTACCGCAGTGGTATCATCATCAAATTTGTAGATGGTGTTCATACAGAATTTGGCTACACAGTATGGGCGTACAGGGAGTACAATAGGGGGTTGAGAACACATCCCTGTAGGGCGCTAGTGTTGAGGATTATCATGGAGGAGGTGTTGTTGTCTATCTTCACTGATTGTGATTATTACACTGATTCACTAACTGTTGAGGCCTGGTCAAATCAGCCATGATCTAGCATAATGGCAAGGCAGGCTTGAAAGATCAAATGGATAACTCTGACTCCTATTTCTTATATATTTATGTTCTTAAATTTCATGAGATTTCTACTTTTAAGAAGAGAAGGTTGAGAAGAGTTTTGATGGAGCTATTTGAAATCATGTGCAAAATGAGCAACGTAGTTAAGAAGAAACTGGAAGGGTACACAACTTCAAAGTGACTAGTAAAAGTTCCAACAATGACATGAGGACAAACCTTCTTCCAAAGTGAGTAGTTGGAATGCTCTTCCGGAGAAGCTGTCAAGGAGAATTTACTCATTGTTGTCAAAGAGGAATTAAAGAGAACAATTTTTTTCAATGCTACAGAAAAAAAGTGAGAGAGTGAGACTTGCTGCACTGCTCCATCAAATGGCACAATGGACACAACATGCTGAATGACCTATTTCTGTGTCACAATCATTCAATGATTTAGAAGCCTCTCTCTATAGGGGGTTGGGTGCAGATTTACTATGACAATCAAAAGAATGTTGGAAAGCTATTTCTCAAGGATAGGTTTACAGATCTATGGGCAATGACCAGGAGAACAGGACTAATTAGGTAGTTTTTACAAAGTGTCACCACAGACATGATGGGCTGAATGGTCTCCTTCTGTATGGTTGTATTATACTAAGATTCATTGACTGATCTATTAGCTGCCCAATCCTATTCGGCTTATCTTTTCACTAATGCAGAAACTCTGATTATGCTTTCCTTGACCTTTCTGCTAAAATTGCAAAAAAGGATTTTGTTGCAGCAACTTCGCAGTCTCATTCCCATGGAACATCTAATTGACATTATCAATCCTACTGCTAAATCTCAGAGAATTTGACTTCCCATACAAAAGTGTGCTATGATTCCCATGGGGAGCCTTGGAACCAAAATAATTACATTTACTAAATATCCCAAATGGTGAAATTATCAACAAGATTCCACAGTTTGGAACGTTTATATTGATATGAATCACAACCAACATGTATTACATATGGCTTAACATGAAAATGATAGCATGAATAAAAGAGTAAATTTCACTTTAAATAGTCCATACAATAATGCAAGAATGGCATTAAGTCACCACACCATTCACAATTTGCTGGTGTTATTCATTCAGAGTATATCAGGAGTCCTAACTGCCAACAGCTCTCACCTCAGAGAAAGTGAGGACCACAGATGCTGGAGATCAGAAATGAGAGTGTGGTGCTAGAAAGGCACAGCAGCTCAGGCAGCATCTGAGGAGCAGGAGAATCGATGTTTCGAGGATAAGCCCTTCAAGAGGAATGAGGCTTGTGGGCCAAGGGGGACAGAAGGATAGCACCCCCCCCATCTCTCCCCAATCCTCACCAGCTCCTCGGATGCTGCCTGACTGGCTGTGCTTTTCCAGCACCACACTCTTCAACAGCCCTCACCCCCAAGTTTCATGCATACTTCTATCATCAGTGAGGCACACTTTCAAGAATCCTTTCTCCCTCAGGTCACAAATCCTGCATTTCTAGAGATATTCTCCAGCTGAGCATCTAATAACATATTGGTTCAAGGTATGGCCAGCTCTGAGCGTTTCTGCACGATTCACAATGCTTTCCGGAAGTTTGACTTTCATTCCCAACTCATACTGTCCTTCCAAATGCACCTGTCTCTTTTTCTGCCAAACTGGAAAAAATCTGAATTCTTCCTGAGAGAAATTCTCATTTTCTCCTCATTAAAATTCAACGTTTTCCTCTTTTTAATGCTATCTGCTCTTTCTTTCAGTTTGTGTCTATTTGTCGATCACATCTACACCCACCTCTCAGCTTGAAACTCTCCATTCTGTCTGTTATATGGTTTTCCTACTTTAGTTTCCTTTCTATTGGAGTCAAGAGTGTGGTGCTGCAATAGCATAGCAGGTCAGGCAGCACCACACTGAGAAGCAGGAGAATCAACGTTTCGGGCAAAAGCCCTTCAGAGAGTGTGAGAGGTGGATGGAGGTGGGGGTGATAGTGATAGGTCAGACAGGAGGGTGGAGCAGATTGGTAGGAAGGAAGATGGACAGATAGGGCAGGTCATGAGAGCAGTACCAAGGGTTGGAACTGGGATAAGGTAGGGGGGAGGGGAAATGAGGAAACTGGTGAAATCCACATTGATGCAATGGGGTCGGAAGGTCCTGAGGCCGAGGATGAGGTGTTCCTCCTTCAGGCATTGGGTGGTTAGGGAGTGGTGATGCAGGAGGCCCAGGACCTGCATGTTCTTGGCGGAGTGGGAGGGGGATTTGAAGTGTTTAGCCACAGGGCGGTGTGGTTGGTTGGTACGGGTGTCCCAGAGATATTCTTTGAAACGCTCTGCGAATAGACGTCCTGTCCCTCCAAGACAGAGGAAAACACATCCGGAGCAACGGAGACAGCTTGCAACGCAGGGATTACTATTCCATATCGAGAGATATTTCTTATTATATTAATCTCCCACTAATGAGTATGATTGTCTGCCAAGGAAATTCTGTGTCACTGGTCATGGGTTCAATGGGTCCTTGTGTACCTGATGAGTTGGATCATAGAGCCATATCTCCAACCACACACTTGGCAGATGTTTCCAATAGGTGGAATTGATCCTTGACCTTGAGATCACTGGTATTCATTTCTCCAGTTCCTTTTCCATACTTCCTCTTGCTGATGGATTTCCTCAAGGAATTGTGTCCCATCATGCAGGAACATCCTCCAAGACAGTTCCTTCTGAACAGCAGTCTCCTATGTGTTGACATGTAAGTTGTATTTCATGAGGAAGCTTTCAGGAAGTTTTTGAAGCAATTCCTTTGTCCTCGTCTCGATCGAGTACCTTCCTTGAGCTGGGCAAAGATGATTTGCTTTGGTAGTCAGTCCTCAGGAATCTTAAGCAGGTGGCCGGCCGAGCGAAGTTGTTTTCAGATGATCATGCCCTCAATACTGGTGCTATTGGCTGCTTTAAGGATGTTAGTACACCTGTCCTCACAAATGATGTGGAGAATATAATTCAAACAGCGTTAATGGTACTTTTCAAGTGCCTTGGATTTATGTAGTTCAAGTTTCAGAGCCATCTAGAAGAGTTGGAAGGATGACTGCTTTTTACACAAGGATCTTGGTATTAGCACAAATGCCATGGTGATTGAAGACTCTTTCTTAAGCTGAGGTGCCCAACGACAGCACTCAAAGATTGGGTGTGATGTTAAAAATCCGCATCAACGTCAGCCTTAACTAAAAGGTAGCTTCCCAGATAAAGGAAATGTTCTACGTCAGGGAGGATTTCTCCATTGATCTTAATTTGTGGCACGGAATGAAACTTGACCTGGAATAGGCTGGTAAAGGATTTGAGTCTTCTGGAGATTGAGGCTGAGACCAATTTTTCAGTACACTTCCGCAAAGGCATTAAGTGAGGGTTGAAGATTCTCTTCTGAGAGAGCAACGGCGACATTGTTGTCGGCATACTGAGGTTTGACAAGTGAGGTTGGCTGTAATTTTCTTCTTGATTTTAACTAGTTGAGGTTGAAACGTTTTCCGTCCATTCTGTAGGCAATGTTCACACTATTGGGAAGCCTGGTCTTGACAAGATCAAGAATGGTGATGTGAAGATGGAGAAGCTGTTGGCTGCAATGATACATCTCTGTTTGACCATGACTTGACTTCAATAATTTTGGCATATTATCCTCAGTGACACCTTGTCATGAAGGAGATGGAGAACATTGATGAATTTCACTGGACAGCCAATCTTTGACAAGGTTTTCCAGGGCACTTTGCAATAGACTGAGTCAAAAGGCCACTGGTCAATGTAGACCATGGTTGGTATTGTTCCTGCCATTTCTCTTGGAGTTCCCAAGCAGTGAAAATCATGTTCACTGTTTGGTTGGAAGCCATGCCGGCTTTCAGGAAGGATGCCCTCCCCAGGAAGGAAGGCCGTAAGACAATAAGATATAGTAGCAGAATTAGGACATTCAGCACATCAAATCTGCTCCACCATTTGATCATGGTTGATATGTTTTTCAGTCAAGAGTGTGGTGCTGGAAAAGCACCACAGGTCAGGCAGCATTCGAGGAGAAGGAAAATCGACATTTCAGGGAAAAAAACCCTTCATCAGGAATGAGACTGGGAGCCTCGGGGGTGAAGAGATAAATGGGAAGGAGGTGGGGCTTGGGGGAAGGTAGCTGAAAGTGCAATAGGTGGATGGAGGTGGGGATGAAGGTGATAGTTGGAAGGGAGGGTGGAGCAGATAGGTGGGAAGGAAGATGTATGGATGGGATGGGTCATGAGGGCGGTGCTGAGCTGGAAGGTTGGAACTGGGGTAAGGTGGGGTGAGGGGAAATGAGGAAACTGGTGAAATCTGCATTGATGCCAATAGGTTGGAAGGTCCTGAGGCGGAAGATGAGGCGTTCTTCCTCCAGGCGTTGGCTAGTAAGGGAGTGGCGATGAAGGAGGCAAAGGACCTGCATGTCCCCAGCAGAGTGGGAGGGGGATTTAAAATGTTTGGTCACGGAGTGGTGGGGTTGATTGGTGCGGGTGTCCCTCAGATGCTCTCTGAAGCGCTCTGTGGATAGACGTCCTGTCTCCCCAATGTAGAGGAGACTGCATCGAGAGCAACGGATACAGTAAATGACATGTATGGAAGTACAAGTGAAAATTTGTTGGATGTGAAAGGCTCCTTTAGGGCCTTGGATGGAGGTGAGGAGGGAGGTGTGGGCACAGGTTTTGCAATTCCTGTGGTGGCAGGGGAAAGTGCCAGGAGGGGAGGGTGGGTTGGTGGGGGACGTGGACCTGATGAGGTAGTCGCGGAAGGAATGGTCTTTATGGAAAACAGATAGGGGTGGGGACATCTGGTGTGTTCTGTGGTGGAACTGGTCCTCCTGGGAACAGTTGCAGTGGAGATGGAGGAATTCAGAATAAGGGATAGTATTTTTGCAGGAGGCAGTGTGGGAGGAGGTATAATCCAGGTAGCTGTGGGAGTTGGAGGGTTTTCAGAAAATGTCAGCGTTGAGTCGGTCACCGTTGATGGAGATGGAGAGATCCGGGAAGAGGAGAAAAGTGTCAGAGATGGTGAATTTAAGGTCGAGGTGGAATGAATGGTGAAGTTGATGAATTGTTCAACCTCCTCATGGGAGCACAAGGTGGTACTAATGCAATCATCAATGTAGTGGAGGAAAAGGTGGAGAATGGTGCTGGGGTAACTGTGGAAGATAGACTGTTCCATGTACCCGACAAACATTCAGGCATAACTGGGGCCCATGCGGGTGCCCAAGACTACTCCATTTGTCTAGAAGAAGTGGGAGGATTCAAAGGATTCTTGAGGGTAAGGACTAGTTTGGCCAAATGAATAAGGGTGTCAGCGGAGGGGTACTGGTGGGGACATCAGGAAAGGAAGAAATGGAGGACTTGGAGACCCTGCTTATGGCAGATGGAGGTGTATAGGGACTGGATGTCCATGATGAAGATGAAGCATTTGGGGCTGAGGAAACGGACATCTTGGAGGAGATGGACAGCGTGGATGGTGTCCAGAACGTATGTGGGGAGTTCATGAACTGGGAGGGGAGGGTAGAACAGTATCGAGGTAACTGGAGATGAGTTCGGTGGGGCAGGAAAAGGCTGAGACGATAGGTCAGCCGGGGTAGTCAGGCTTGCAGATCTTGGGTAGGAGATAGAATAGTGCAGTGCGGGGTTCCTGAACTATGAGGTAGGAGCCTGTAGGTGGAGATTCCTTGAGGTGATGAGGTTGTGTATGGTCTTGGAGATGATGGTTTGGTGATGGGAGGTGAGGTCATGGTCAAGGGGATGGTAGGACAAGGGGTCTTCAAATTGATGTCTGGCTTCAGCGGTTAGAGATCAGTGCGGCAAACTACCACTGCACCCCCTTGTCTGCTGGTTTGATGGTGAAGTTGGGGGTTGGAGCAGATGGCTTTCAACCCATTCTTCTGCATTCTCCCCATAACCCTTGAACCCCTCATTAATCAATAACCTATCTATCTCTGTCTTAAATACACTCAATGACTTAGTGTCCACAGCCCTCTGTGGTACTGTATTCCACAAAGTCAGCACCCTCTGACTGAAGAAATTCCTCCTCATTTCAGTTGTAAGAGGTTGTGCCTTCACTCTGAGACTGTCCTTTCAAGTCCTAGTCTGTCCTAATAGTGGAAACATCTTCTTCATGTCCACTCTATCCATGGTTCTCAGTATTCTGTAAGTTTCAATCAGATCCTCCCTCATCCTCTAGACTCCACCGAGTGCAGACCCAAAGTCCTCAACTGTTCCTCATCTGACAAATCCTTCCTGAAGAAGAGTTTATGCCCAAAACGTCGATTCTCCTGTTCCTTGGATGCTGCCTGACCTGCTGCGCTTTTCCAGCAACACATTTTCAGCTCTGATCTCCAGCATCTGCAGTCCTCACTTTCTCCTGACAAATCCTTCATCCCTGGGTTCATTCTCGGAAAAGTCTTCTGGACTACCATCAATGCCATCAATCCTTCCTTAGATACAAGGTCCAAAACTGCTCAAAATATTCCAAATGCAGTCTCACCAGAGCCTTACAGCCTCAACAATATATTTCTGCTCTTGTATTCCAGCACTTTTGAAATGCATATTAACATTGCATTTGCTTTTCTAACTGCCAACTCAACGTAGATGTTAACCTTAAGAGAATCCTGAACTAGGACTCCCAAGCCCCTTAATGCTTCAGATATCCGAAGCCTTTTCCCCATTTAAAAAAAAAGTCTATGTCTCTATTCTTCCCACCAAAATACATAACCCTACACATTCCCACTTTGTATTCCATCTGCCACTTCTCTGCCCCCTCTCCTAACCTGTCTAAGTCCTTCTGCAGCCTTCCCACTTCCTCGACATTACCTGTCCCTCTACCTCTTTACGTTATCTGCAAACAACAATGCCTTCAATTCCTTCATTCAAATCATTAATATATTCCTGAGTGTATGCTCCAACCCTTGATGCCATAGATAAGTCCAAAGAAAGCTTCTCCATCCTGGACAACCATATTTAACAACATCCCTAAGGAAGACAAAATTATCCTCCTTAGGAACTTCAATGCCAGGGTTGAAAATGACACCAACTCTGGAAATTAACCATTGGAAAGGAAGGAATTGGGATAGGCAAAACTAATGGGAATCTCCTGCTCACTACATGTGCAAAACACCAGCTGATCATCAGAAACACACTGTTCTGCTGAAAAGGCAAATTTAAGTCTTCTTGGAAGTATCCACAAGCACAGCATTGACACATGATTGACTACATCATTGATCAAACCCAAGACCTAAGGCACTTTGAGTGCGAGCAGCAGCTAAGGTAAGACCGTTTGTTTTAAAATTACTTAGCGGTAGCGGGCAGCGGTGTTTTTTTTTAGTGGACCCGGAAGCTGGTGTACCTGGGTAGGTGTTTTTCCCCTTTAAAAGCGCGCAGGAGAAGAACCCGAGGCACTACAGAGGTAGTGTCTCCCACCCGCCCTCCTCTTCTAACCTGAATAATAAGACCCGTTGTGGTAAGTAGGTAAGTGCTGCATTTTGCTTGTTGTATTCTTTAGACCCAGTTTATTTAAAAAAGGTTACTTTCAGAGGGATGGCAGTGAAGGCAGTGCAATGTTCCTCTTGCAACATGTTTGAGGTGAGGGATACCATGGACGTCCCTGCTGATTACACTTGCAGGAAGTGCACCCATCTCCAGCTCCTCCAAGACCGTGTTAGGGAACTGGAGCTGGAGTTGGATGAACTTAGGATCATTCGGGAGGCAGAGGGGGTCATAGATCGGAGCTTTAGGGAAGTAGTAACTCCAAAGATTGCAGACAGATGGGTGACAGTGAGGGGGACTGGGAGGAAGCAGCCAGTGCAGCGAACCTCTGCGGTCGTTCCCCTCAAGAACAAGAATACCGTTTTGGATACTTGTGGGGGTGACGACTTACCAGGGGTAAGTAATGGGGCTCAGGCCTCTAGCACAGAGCCTGTCCCCGTTGCTCAGAAGGGAAGGGTGGAGAAGAGCAGAGCAATAGTAATTGGGGACTCGATAGTTCGGGGCACAGATAGGCGGTTTTGTGGGGGCGAGAGAGACTCACGTTTGGTATGTTGCCTCCCAGGTGCAAGGGTACGTGATGTCTCTGAGCGTGTTTTCCGGGTCCTTAAGGGGGAGCAGCCCGAAGTCGTGGTCCACATTGGCACCAATGACATAGGTAGGAAGAGGGTTGAGGATGTTAGGCAGGCTTTCAGGGAGCTAGGTTGGAAGCCCAAAGTTAGAACGAACAGAGTTGTTGTCTCTGGTTTGTTACCCATGCCAC
>NC_057743.1:3227526-3240832 GCF_004010195.1 Chiloscyllium plagiosum
CATGTACATAGATCTCTGAAAGTTGCCACCAAGGTTGATAGAGTTGTTGAGAAGGCATATGGCGTACTGGCTTTTATTGGTAGAGGAATTGAGTTCCGGAGTACTGAGGTCATGTTGCAGTTGTATAAGACTCTGGTGCGGCCGCATCTGGAGTATTGTGTGCAGTTTTGGTCGCCATATTATAGGAAGGATGTGGAGGCACTGGAACGTGTGCAGAGGAGGTTTACCAGGATGTTGCCTGGTATGATAGGAAGATCGTATGAGGAAAGGCTGAGGCACTTGGGGTTGTTTTCATTGGAGAAAAGAAGGTTTAGGGGTGACTTGATAGAGGTGTACAAGATGATTAGGGGTTTAGATAGGGTTGACAGTGAGAATCTTTTTCCACGTATCGAGTCAGCTATTACAAGAGGCATAGCTTTAAATTAAGGGGGGGTAGGTATAGGACAGATGTTAGGGGTAGGTTCTTTACTCAGCGAGTCGTGAGTTCATGGAATGCCCTGCCAGTAGCAGTGGTGGACTCTCCCTCATTATGGGCATTTAAGCGGGCATTGGATAGGCATATGGAGGATAGTGGGCTAGTGTAGGTTAGGTGGGCTTGGATCGACACAACATCAAGGGCCGAAGGGCCTTTACTGCGCTGTATTCTTCTATGTTCTATGTTCTACCACAGCGATGAACAGTGCTGCCGACTGCTAGATAGAACACTGACTCATCCACTCCTCAATGTCCATCAAACTCCACCAGAAGCAGCTGAAAATGAAGAAACAATTCTATATTGAGCAGTTTGAGGAGTCAAGCAGATTAGCGAACTTCCAATAATGTCTTCACCAAATTCCCACTTTTAATGGAATGGAGGAAATCTGGAAAGACCCCATTTCAAGCTGTGAAGAAATCATTGATTACGAGACCAGGAAACACCAAGACTGGTTTAATGAGAATGACCACACCATCCAAGACTTCATCAACAAGAGGAAAGCTCTCTGTGCCTAGCAAATAACACTATGAATGAGGCAAAGAGGAGGAATCATCAAACAGCAAAGGCAATGTTACAGGAAGAATGAGAGAAATCAAGAACTAATGATAGACTGAGAAAGATAAGGAGTTGCAACAAACACATCATCTGGGGTTTCTTCAGCGCCACCAAGGCAATATACAGAACTAACACCCTTGGCTTCAATCTGGTATAGAATAAGAATGGAATCCTTTTGAGAGACAGAGAAAGCATCAGCCTCTGATAGATAGAACATTGCAAAGAATTCCTAAACTGCAATTCAATCGTCAACAAGAAGATGATTGAGGAAATCCCCAAGCCCCCCCCCCCCCCATCACAGATGATCTTGGGCTCCCACCAATGTGGCAGATATTGAAAGCTCTATCCGGCACATGAAGAATGGAACAGCTGCAGGAGCAGATGAGATTCCAGTGGAGATTTTCAAACTTGAAGGAGCAGAGTTTGCCAGTCAATTTCATCAACGGCTCTTGAAAATCTGAGACAAAGAAGAAATCCCTGCTGATCTCAAGGATTCTGCCACCATCTTCTAATCCAAAAAAAAATCACAATTAACCCTTTTACAATTAATGCAAAGCCTTAGAAATCCTCTCCAAACATTTCTTTTAAAAACAATGTCTGATACCCAAGCATTTTGAAGTATTACAATTGTACTACTTGGCCATTCTTCTGCAAGTTTATACAATTTACTTGTCCAAATGCCTTCTAAAAGTCAAGACTAAAAATCATGGTTTCAACAAGAATGTTTTTGGTGCTCCACTGACGGCCATAGGTAATAATGGGATTACTGGAAATATCAACATTGTCTGACATTTATTTTGAAATTGTGGTTTCTTTGATTCACAAAATAAAGGGCTAGAAAACAGTAGGGATGAAACTTGCTTTTGGTTGACCACACAAGGTCAGTGATAATGAATTGATCACTGTCTGCATGGTGATAAAAGAGGGCTGTGAATCCAATCTTATTTGCTCTATGCTAAGGCCTGTGTCCAATTTCAAGCTCTGTGTTCCTAAACATAAAAATGTATTAACACCGAGACCAGGGTTCCGAGGAATTGTTCAGTCTGTCATATTTCGAGAGAAGCCTTGATTATCCGAAGGACAGGGGCAGGGAGTATTTCACATGTTTGATTGAATTGAATGCTGGATAACGTCATTTATAGCCAAGCATCGGGACCTTGCAATCTTCCGGATAATGCAATACTCGGATAATCGAATGCCGGATAATCGAGGTTCCTCTGTACACTGGTTCTTTCTTGGTACAATCTCCATCAAACCCTCCTACCCCATTGTCTCCCCATAATTACAGGCCTTCCACTGTTTCAAATATTTATCTTCATTCTGCTTAATCAATGTTTGCCATCTAGTTGGTTAAACTAATAATAGTAGTACATGGAAACTAAACCGGAATTTCAAATATCAGATCAAATTGATTCAAGATTGGGGAATGCTCGGATATTACTATGAGAGTTTTAAGTGTCTTACTCATGATATTATTTGAAATATAAACAACATCTCATGTGGATAATGTCTGCTAGTGTGGTCTGGTTTTACTGAAGCAAAAATCTGTTTTACTATGGTGAATGGAATTAAGTATTAAATCAGTTCACTGCATATAATTTGCTAAATATTATTTACTATGAAAACCAGTCTAATCGAGTTAGAATGAAACACAAACCATATCCTGTTTCACAACACAATCAGAGATTAGGGAACAGAATGATTGAAATGCACTTGTTGCTAATGCATATTTCCAGACCAAATATTTTTAATTATTTAAATAAGAAGCTTTATTTTGAGATATTATGATTCCCCTGATTTAAAGCTGCAATCATCGTCAATAACCTGCCAGATTAATAACTACATAATCACATATTATAGTTTCATTGTGTGGATATGTAATCTTCATTTTAGATCATTAATTTATGTTTCATATTCTGATGGATGCAGAGTGTCTAATGGCTAACATTGACTGAATCTAGTACAGATTCAGTGTTTTGGATGCAAACTGAAGTGACAAGGAAGAGTCCAGATTGATATCTTGGCAGAACTCCACTAGGTTCTGAGCTGTAACCTCTAACCTCTATCCTCCATTGTGATGTAAGAGATTGTTTGAGTCTATTCCAGAGATTTGTCTATGCAGGATGTGTTGGTGTTAGCAGCGTTAGATTACCTGGTCCCTACCACAGAGGAAAGGGTTACCACCATAGTAACCCAAAATGGCCTGTAATGAATTGGTAACCTTGTTTTACACTCTGACTGTTAATTTATTCTTTGACGAGATGTAGGCTTTGCTGATTGGGCCAGGATTTATTGCCCATCCCTACTTTCCTTTGAGAAAGTGGCAGTCAATTGCCTTTTTGACTCCATGTGCAGGCACGCCAGCAATGCTGTTACGGAGCATGTTCCAGGATATTGACTCACAACAGTTAAGAAATGGCAGTATATTTCCAAGTCAGGATGGTGAGTGGCGTGGAGGGGAATATGCAGGGACTGGTGTTGACATGGATTTGCTGTCCTTTCCTTCTAGGTGGTAATGAGCATGTCAACAGATTGCTCATTACCACCTAGAAGGTGGTCAAGGGGACTATCTGATTCTAAGGCTTCATTCTTTGGATGCCTTAGTCTCTTTGCATTTTCTCAACAATTATATCTATAATCAATAGTTTTCTGCTTTTAGTCAACCTCTCTTTGAACAAGGGTGTCATACTGGTAGTTTTTTAATTGCTGGAACCTTCCAGAAAATTAATGAGGTCCTGAAGAAGGGTTACACCCAAAATGTTGACTTCTGCACCTCCTGATGCTGCCTGGCATGTTGGGTTCTTCCAGCCTCCGGCCTGTTGACTCCACTATCTCTGCAGCTACTTCCTTTAAAACCCAAGGATGCAGGCCATCAGCTCTTTGTAAATTACCTGTCTTTGAGTCCTATTAGTTTGTCAAATATTTTGTTACTCGGGATAGACTGTTACCAGATCTTTTCTCCTGTCAGCACCTTACTTATCTGACACCTTTGGGATGTTTATCGTTTCAACCATGAATATCAATACCAAGTATTTGTTTAAATCATTTGCCATTTCCCTGTTTTCTCTTATAATGTATGTTTCATCCACCAATGTCACACATTCGCTTTATCTACTCTCTTTCTTTTTATATGCCCATAGAAGCTCTTACTGTTTGATTTTATGATTCTTGACCATTTACTTTAATTATCAAGTTTCTCCTTCTTTATTCACTTTTTAGTCATCCGCTGTTAGTTCCTAAAAAAAAAATTCCCAATCCTCTGGCCAACAACTCATCCATGCTGCTTTGGATGCCTTAGTTTTGAATCAGATAGTCTCCTTGACCACATTTGTTAGCCACAGATGACTTATCCTTTGGTTTTACTTTTTGAAATCTTTGTTGAACATAATGAAATTTTTGCTTAAATGGCTGCCACTGCTCATCAAGGTTTCCCCTTGATCTATTTTCCCAGTTCTTCCATCAGGCCACTGTAATTGCCATTATTTAAATTAAGGGATATTGGTTTGAGATCCAAGTTATGCTTCCTCAAACTGATTTTGAAATTCTACTATGTTATGAATGCTCCTGCAGAGCATTCTCTTCTTAATTGTACCTCCCTACGCATTTCTATAAATAAACTACCTGGACAGGTTCTGCAGTATACTGCTCTAAGAAACAATACCTGCAAATTCACTGTCCAAATTACCCATACCTATCTGATTAATTAAGTCAATGCACTGATGACAATTGTAGTGTCCTTCTTCCATGCCTCCACTGTTTACTATTTTTTTTTTATTTTAGGTAAAAGTGAGGACTGCAGATGCTGGAAACCAGAGTCTAGATTAGAGTGGTGCTTGAAAAGTACAGCAGGTCAGGCAGCATCCGAGGAGCAGGTAAATCGACGTTTTGTGCAAAAGCCCTTCATCAGGAATAGAGGCAGGGAGCATCCAGGGTGGAGAGATAAATGGGGGTTGGGGTGAGGAGGGTGGGGCTGGGAAGAAGGTAGCAAAGAGTACAATAGGTAAATGGGGATGGGGATGGAGGTTCTAGGTCAGAGAGGAGGGTGGGGGAAGGTAGCAAAAAGTACAATAGGTGAATGGAGGGGGGGAATGAAGGTGATAGATCAGAGAGGAGGGTGGAGCGGATAGGTGGAAAGGAAGATTGGCAGGTAGGATAGGTCATGAGGGCGGTGCTGAGCTGGAAGTTTGGAACTGGGGTAAGGTGGGGGGAGGGGAAATGAGGAAACTGGTGAAGTCCACATTGATGCCCTGGGGTTGAACTGTTCTGAGGTGGAAGATGAAATGTTCTTCCTCAAGGCGTGGGGTGGTGAGGGAGTGGCGGTGGAGGAGGCCTCAGGACCTGCATGTCCACGGCAGAGTGGAAGGGGGAATTAAAATGTTGGGCCACAGGGCAGTGTGGTTGATTGGTGCGGGTGTCCTGGAGATGTTACCTAAAGTGCTCTGCAAGGAGGCGTCCAGTCTCCCCAATGTAGAGGAGACCGCATCGGGAGCAACGGATACAATAAATGATAAAGTAAAACTTTGATGGATGTAGAAGGCTCCTTTGGGGCCTTGGGTGGAGGTGAGGGAGGAGGTGTAGGCGCAGGTTTTGCAATTCCTGCGGTGGCAGGGGAAGGTACCAGGATGAGAGGGTGGGTTGTTTGGGGGCGTGGACCTGACCAGGTAGTCACAGGGGGAACGGTCTTGGTGGAAAGTGGAAAGGGGTGGGGAGGTAAATATATCTCTGGTGGTTGGCTTTGTTTGGAGGTAGCGGAAATGTTGGCGGATGATGCAGTTTATGCGAAGGCCCCAAAGGAGCCTTCCACATCTATCAAAGTTTCTCCATCCCAGAGGCTACCTGCCTCCATTCCTGATGAAGGGCTTTTGCCCGAAACATCGATTCAGCTCCTCGGATACTGCCTGACCTACTGTGCTTTTCCAGCACCATTCTATTTTTTTATTTTGCCCAACCCAGTGAGGCAACTGTTTGGAGACCTGAAGACAACTCCCATTTCTTTTGCTATTCCTTCCTTCCAACCAGATGCTATCCTCATCACGGCACCTATATCCCTATCTCACTAAAACTTCTTTATTCGCAAAGCTAACCCACCGTTTTTTTCTTTTTCATCCATTCTTTCAGAACTTCAATCACCTTTGAATGCTGAGTTTTCAGTCTTTGTCACCCTAAAACCAAGTCTCTGTAATATCCATCAAGTCATATTCATTTTTTGTACTTGTGTAGTTAACTTATTTATCTTGCTACAAATGTTGTGTGCATTCAGATAAAGAGTCTTAACCTTTGACCTTTATTACATATTCTTACCTTTGACCTTTATTACTTATTTAGGTTCTAATTTCTACTGACTCTGTTGCGTATATTTTCTACCCCTTCCTGTCATATTTGATTATTGTTCATCTCTTCATTACCCTGCATCTCACTCTCTTATTTCTTTTTGATATTTTAAACTTTCCTACAATTGAACCTTCTCCCCAACTAATTGGTTCAATGGTGTATATACGACACTAGTTATATGATTCACCAGCATATTGGTCCCAGCAGAGTTCAAATAAAGCCCATGCCAATGGAACAACACTCTCTTTCCCCAATTCTGGTGTCAGTCCCCATGAAATAATGCCCACATCAATTTCTGGATGACATATTTACCATTCTAACCTCACTTACCTTATGCCAATTTGTACATAGCTCCAGTAGTAAACCTAAGATTATTACCTTTGTGGTTCTTCTCTTTTAGTTTAAGACCAAGCAGCTCATAATCCTTCAGAGAAACTTCTGTCTTAGTCCTATGCCCTTGGTACTTACATGGACCATGATAGTTGGTTCCTTCCCCTCCCACTCCAAGTTCCTTTCCAGCCCAAATTTCAAAGTGTTATGTACCTTAACCCTTAGGTCTCTCTGTTCTACAACACTACCCAGGGCCCTACCATTAATTGTCTACACCCTTTCCCTTGTTTGTTTTCCCAAATTGCAATGTGTTTCATTTTTCCAAATTAAACACCATCTGCCACTCCTTAGCCCATTGACCCAATTGATGAAATCTCTTTGTAATCTTAGACAACCTTCTGTACTGACAACTATACCACCAATTTTGGTGGCATCCACAAACTTACTAATCATGCCTCCTATGTTCTCATCCAACTCAATTCCATAAATGACAAACAAAAGTGGAGCCAAAACCAATCCCTATGGAACACTGCTAGTCACAGGCTTCCAGTCCCAAAAAAGCACCTTCCAACACAACCCTCTGTCTCCTATCATCAAGACAATTTTGTATTCGATTGGCAACCTCACCCTGAATCCCATGTGGTATAACTTTTCTAATGTTCATGTGAAATATTGTCAAAGACTTTAACAAGGCCCATGTAAACAACATCGACTGCTCTGATTCCCCATCATTTTTCTCAACTCCAATGAATGCACTCCTAATTGTTCCAGTGTCTTTTCATATGTCAGTTCTGCTGTCCCTCCAATCACTACCTCCATTTCCATAATCCAGTGCCCTCCCTTGTGTTTCGCAGTGTCTACACCTCAAACTGCAGTTCATCGACCATGGGATGAAGTTTTTTGAGCAAAAGCACCTGCTGTAAATGTGGTCACCGTGAATCACACCAGCATCCAACACTCCCTCATATTTCAGTTGTGACACATCATCAGCCCAGCCTACTTTATTCTGTTTAATTAAGGAATTTGGATGTTTTCAATATTTTAATGTCTCAAAAGTTTATTTCTTAATTATATTCTTCAACTCAGCAAATCAAAAGAGACATGGAATAGATGCTGACAAATAACCTAGCTGTTTTCCAGTAACATCACACTTTGATTCTGACAAGTCAAAACAAGTTGAAGAGGCTCTCTCCCACCAGCTTGTATCTCCTGCCAGCACTATCCTTCTCCTACACATCTTTATGAGGTTGCTGTTCTCCCATGTTGTTTGTCAACCTGTTAAGACTGTTTTCTTTCCCCAGTCTTTATGAGAGGCAATAAAACTGCAGATGTTGGAATCCAAGGTAGTCAAGCAGGAAACTGCAAGATCACAACAAGTCTTTATGATGCTGCTCTTCCTGCTCTATCTCTGGAGGCTGTTATTCCTAACATCACTCTCTTATGATATGGTTTGGCACTGTCACAGAACTGGACACATTGATTCAGATGATGCTGAACTAGAGTTGTGTAATTTTCATTTTTTTTGCTCCATGCACCTATTTACAAAGCCCAGGATCCCACATGCCTTCTTAGCATGTTTCTCAATTGCTATTCCAACTTCAATGAATTATGCATATGTTCACTGAGCATGCTCTACTCCTGAAGCCCCTATAGAAATATACCTTTTTATTGTATTTTGCTTCCCCTATTCCTTCTGGCTAAAGATATTGCTTCCATCTGCCATGCGCCTGCCCTTTCCATCATTCTATCCAAGTTCGCATGAAATGTTTGTCTATGCTCCTCAATCTTCACAATACTTCTGAGTTGCGTATCATCTGCTGATTTTGAAATTGTACCCTCTACACTCAAATTTATGTCATTAATAAACACCATGGAAAGCAGCAATCCTTGTATTGACACCCGAGGAATGTCATTGCATACCTTTCTCCAGTCTGAAAAAATCACCTGTTCACCGCTGCTGTCTGTTTGCTGTTACTTGGCTTGTTCCATGTCCATGCCACCACTGTCCTTTATTCCACTAGTTTTAACTTTGTTGGCATAACTGCATTGCAGCATGTTATCAAATACCTTTCGGAAGTCCATGAACACTAGATTAAGCAAATAACACCATCAACACTCAGTGTTATCCCAGTCAAATGAGTTGAATATCAACTGCTTTAACTCAGTGAGTAATTAGTCCACACTTGTATAAGTCACTGTTCTTAGGCTGCAGTTTCTGCGTTTATCCTTACTTCTGTGATTAATTCTGTGCCATTTTCATTTCTTCAGTCCTCAGGCATCAGTCCTGATTTGAAGGACAGTTGGAAGATTATGCCCAGTGCTTCTGCAATCTTCACCCTTCCTTCCTTCAACATCCTCAGCTACATTTAGTTAAACTTGTGGTTCCTTAATTTTAAGTACAGTTATTCTTTCTAATACTTCCTCTTAACAACTTATAGCCCATCCAGTGTCTTTTCCTTCCATTTTCACTAACAATGTTAGTGGAACATGTTAATGGAACATCCTCCTCAGACTGAGTATATCCATTGAAATCACATCTGGAGTCCTGTGTGCAAATTTATCTCTAATTTAAAGATGATATGAAGTTATTGAAGAGAATGCGAAGAACGTCTGTTAGATTATTTGAAGTAAGACTGAGCTACTGTCTTTCTTTGAAGAAGCTGAATGAACTTGTAAGTTATAAGGGCTTTGGACAATATGATTTCTGACACATCCTTTTACACTGTACAACATTCACAAACAGGGATATCTTTAATTAAAAAAGAAAATGTGAATTCAAGCAAAACTCCTTTTCAGGAGACAATGTTAAAATCATGAAGCAGAAAATTAGCAAGAACAGCCAGGACTCAAAAAGGAGTTGGATATTGTTTTTATTCATTCATAGGATATGGGGATTTCTGGATAGCCCATCCATATTTCCCTGGAGAAGGTTGTGGGGAGCTGTGGGGTGTCAACAATATGGATTCTGGGTTTCTCGATGTGAGTGAAACAAATTGTGCGGAATTTCAGGTGGCCATTTGTCTACGTTTGCCTCATGTTATTGTGGAGCTTGATTTCCTCACCCATTTTCCCTGCTTGGCAAAAAAGCCCAGTTTGCAGACATTTGCAAGTTGGGTTTCCACCAAATGTCCAGTGAAGATCCAAGGAAATATATTCCTTACGGGTCAGCATTGAATCTGCAAGAAGTGTAAGGTTTGCTATGCAACACCCCTGAGTATTGTATAATACTTTGTGGTGAAGTTCAAAGTGCTAACAAAGATAAAAAGGCACATTTATGAAGTGCAACTTTTAACTTCAGGATGTTCCAGGGGCAATGAATATTATTGCCATGTGACCACTCTGATTAATGAAGAAAATTGGGCAGCCATTTTTTGCACAGCAAGGTCCTACAAATCTGATAACCCAAGTAACCAGATACGTATTATTGTAAATTTGGTTGAGAGATTAAGATTGAGGAAAACATAAAGAACTGCTCCCCTACCATTTATTGCATAATGATATGGGATCGTCCATGTATTTCTGAGAGAGTAAGCAGAGCCTTGGTTTAACACCTCAACTGAAAGATTGTCTCTATCATATTAGGTCTAGGATTATGAAAATATGCCTTCCCAGAACGTTGATGGAAGAAAACACATGACTTGATGTGACATTGAGAGATTTGATAATTTCTTCAGTAGAGTAAGAAATGTAAACACGTAAAGTTGTAAAGAGTTCCTTAATATGTTAGAACTTAAACAAAGGTTGGCAGTCAACTGACAGTCATCATTTACAGATGCTGAATCCATGGCAGTCCCCTATCAATCAGAATTCGCTTGCCAACCAATCAGCACTATTTCCATATATTGCATAACATTTCACCTTTGTAACGTCGCTTATGCCCCTTATGTATTTGAGTACTTATGAATTACCCTGAATAGTGCAAGATGAAAATCTACAACAATATCATTCAATGACTCTAAAAAGTATCTTTCTTTCAGAAATACTTAAGTCATATACCACCAAAAGACTATTCTTAATATATAATATACTAGTTATGTTTGATGCTACCTGTGTCTCAATAATATCTCCAAAGCTTAACCAATCAAATGCTCTTCCTCTGTGCCACACTGAGATATCATAGCTCATGCTCTTGTGTCTCTACAGTGGGAATTGAAAATACAACTCCCTAATTTACATGTATGTGTGCCACCACTGAGTAAGCACTGGCACTTGATTCTCAGGCATTTCTTAAAATAGCAACTCATGAAACTCACCGGAGTGAAACATTAGAGAAATCCTCCAAAAACAAGCCTGGTTCAAGGAAGACACCAAATTGCATCTTTCTACATTGATTCATGACATATCTGTTTGCTTTCATAATCATTGCCAGCCATACTCTATATTTAAATTTGTGTCACTTAGAGAGTTGGAGTAAAGCCTTTAGTGAATGTTATTCATCATTCTAACATGCGCATTGTTGTCTCTCAAGGATTTGTTAATTAGAACCAGATTCATTTTTGAAATTAAGGTTGTTTAAGGGAATGTAAGGTATATTTTGCCATACATACAAAGAGCATCTCCTTCCCTCTGCAAACAGACAATGTTAACAAACATATTTCATTTAATTACACCTGAATATAGCCCTTGTCATTTACTTGTGGGTTAATCTCTATGAAGTGCTTTATTTTATGCTGCAATACTCCTCAAGTAATTCTTGTCCTATTGAGTGTATATTAAGGGCAAAACATTAACTAACCATTTGGATTAAGAATCAAACCTCAAAGCCACTGCTGAGAATTCTGATCATTGCAGTTTGCTCTTTCCACTTGAAGCTAGACAGTGATGATATTGGATCTAATTTTCATGCTTCCTTCTGTGTCAGAATAAAAATTGTAGGATTGAAAAATGGTGGCAGATCTCCATTCTGCAATTCTGGATTAGTGGTGCTGGAAGAGCACAGCAGTTCAGGCAGCATCCAAGGAGCTTTGAAATCGACATTTTCAGGCAAAAGTGGGTCCTTTGCAATTCTGAGAGAGTGTGGCCCTCAGCTGAGGCAGGGCTGACTGTAGAGAGGTTAGGTGCCGGCGCATTGCTACAAGCGTGGAGCGGAGGATCTTGAAGGAGAACCGTTGCTGGTGTTTTTGAATCTGTACTCTGTACTGTTTGTCCTGTTCGGGTCCGAACTCTGCTGGTTTAAAGGTGGTCCGGAGTCCGTGTGGGATGTGGCTGTGGTAGTGAGTTTGTTTCATGACATGGTTGAAGAGCTTCAGGGCAGAGGAAATGACCTGGGAGTTGCAGTGGGAGAGGGACTCCCTGAGATTCTTGTAGAGAGAGGAGGAAAACTTCTTCAAGGCAGGCATCCTTGCAAGAGGATTCGCAGTAGGGTTAAAATCAACGAGGTAAAAACAATGACTGCAGATGCTGGAAACCAGATTCTGGATTAGTGGTGCTGGAAGAGCACAACAGTTCAGGCAGCATCCAAGGAGCTTCAAAATCGACATTTCGAAGGGTCTGGATGTGTTACTCTTCGGAGGGTCGGTATGAACTTGTTGGGCCAAGAGGCTTGTTTCCACACTGTAGGGATTCTATGACGTTAGATTGCTCAGGATTATGTAAATATTCACATTCATTCGATACTACATCCAATGGATGAAGTTCTTTCCTGAATTCAACTGCATTGAGAATCTGACTATATTGTGTCAGCTGAATACTGAGATTTCATCTTTCCATTGATTTAAAGTATAGATGTGTGCTGAGCCTTTGAAACATTCTTCTGGTATCCTGTTGTGATATGCTATAGTATTCAATAACATTCTCTGTAACACAATAGAAGGACATATGAGGAAAACTCTTTTCACCAGAGGTGGTGGGTGTATGGAAGTCACTGCCCAGTTTTTTGGTTGAGATGGTAACTCTTAACTCATTTCAAAGGATCTGCACCCGAAGTGCTGGAACCTGCAAGGCTACCTGGAAACTGGAGTTAGAATGGGAGGCTAGTTTATTTAGTTAATCACAGCAGTGGGGAACCATTGTTTGAGGATAAAAGTGAACATTTCACAGAGCTCCTTTTAGAAGTTGGCATCATTGGAACAGATGTGACAGAGACGGA
Organism: Chiloscyllium plagiosum; assembly: GCF_004010195.1. Taxonomy (NCBI): domain Eukaryota; kingdom Metazoa; phylum Chordata; class Chondrichthyes; order Orectolobiformes; family Hemiscylliidae; genus Chiloscyllium; species Chiloscyllium plagiosum. The sequence goes on from NC_057743.1 coordinate 3,240,306, forward strand.
GAAACTGGGAGAAGGGAATAAACCTCCTGCTCTTGCCTGGAATTGAAATGTTTATCTATTTCACATCCAATTTCCACCCAATTCTCATCTTCAGAGCTCCAACTCCTCTCTTCCCTTCCTCAACAGCTCTGTTTCTATAGGCTGGCAACCAATATTCATTATAAACCCACCAACTCCCATAGTTATCTCAAATATATGTCCTCACACAGTGTTTCCTGTAAAGACTCATTCCATTCTCTCATTTCTTCCATCTCCATTGCATCTGTTCTAATTATGCCTTAAAGATGTGTTGCTGGAAAATTGCATCTGTTCTAATTATGCCTTAAAGATGTGTTGCTGGAAAAGTGCAGCAGGTCAGGCAGCATCAAAGGAACAGGAGAATCAACGTTTCGGGCATAAGCTCTTCTTCAGGAATGAGGAGGGTGTGCCAAGCAGGCTAAGATAAAAGGTAGGGAGGAGGGACTTGGGGGAGGGGCATTGGGAATACGATAGGTGGAAGGAGGTTAAGGTGAGGGTGATAGGCCAGA
>NC_057743.1:3242854-3259622 GCF_004010195.1 Chiloscyllium plagiosum
TGAGGTGGGGGAAGGGGAACTGAGGAAACTGTTGAAGTCCACATTGTTGCCCTGGGGTTGAAGTGTTCCGAGGCGGAAGATGAGGCGTTCTTCCTCCAGGCGTCTGGTGGTGAGGGAGCGGCGGTGAAGGAGGCCCAGGACCTCCATGTCCTCAGCAGAGTGGGAAGGGGAGTACTGTTTGTCCTGTTCGGGTCCGAACTCTGCTGGTTTAAAGGTGGTCCGGAGTCCATGTGGGATGAGTTGGTTACGGAGGCATGCACTGAGGAAGCAAATGTGGCTGTGGTACTCAATCTAGTCTACTGTATTCACTGCTCACAATGTGGTCTCATCTACATTGTGGGAAAGAAATGCAAATATGGACGAACAACAGAACATTTAACTCCTGTCCATAAAAGTGACCCTAAGCATCCAATTGCCTGCCACTTCGACACACCACTGAGTTCCCTGGCCAACATCTCTGTCTCTGCCTTGCTGCAGTGCTCCAAGGAATCTCAGTGCAAGCTCGAAGAACAACGTTTCATTTTCCCCTACATTGTGGGAAAGAAATGCAAATATGGACGAACAACAGAACATTTAACTCCTGTCCATAAAAGTGACCCTAAGCATCCAATTGCCTGCCACTTCGACACACCACTGAGTTCCCTGGCCAACATCTCTGTCTCTGCCTTGCTGCAGTGCTCCAAGGAATCTCAGTGCAAGCTCGAAGAACAACGTTTCATTTTCCCCTTGGGAAATTTGCAGGCATCTGGACTCAATATCAACTTCCAACAATTTTAGGACCTGTGCACCTTCTGCCTATGTCACCTTCTGCTCATGTCCTTAATCCAAACCCTGGACACCAGGCTTTGTCATCACAAACAACCCATTGTCAACTACTAATGGTGCCCATTCGCAGCTATTGATTTTTCTAGGCTGAGTCTTATCCATTCCTTTGTCTGCTCAGCTGCTTTCCTCTCTCTCTCTGGGCTCCACCTCCACCAATCGTTTACTCTTTCCCCTTCTTCCCACCCCATCTTCCCCTAGCTACAATCAGTTCTGAGGTAGGGTCACTGGACTGAAAATGTTAACTCTGATTTCTCACCATAGGTGCTGCCAAACCTGCTGAATGATTCCAGCTATTTTTGTTTTGTTTAAAAATACTGTGGACACTGAAAATCTGAAGCAAACAGAGAATGCTGGTGAAACTTGGCAGAATCTGTACAAAGAGGAAGAGTTAACCTTTTGAGGCTAACATAACTCTTCTAAGCTCTGAAGAAGAATCATATTCAGCCTGGTGCATGTCTCATTTCAAATATTCAATCCCACCCCCACCAATCACCTGCTGCCACTCCCTCCCTCTCCCCTCTGTTACCCTGCAACTAACCCGAGTGGGTAGGTTTTGCATTTGCTTAGCTTACAATCTGAATAGAAACCATTGATAAATGAGGAGGTGGGTGTCTGTACTCCACATGAACATTTGATATCAATGAGGTGGAGAAGGAAAATTCTATCTTGAGGTGTGTGGGTGCTGTGTGAGAAAAGATATTTTGAAAATGTGGCCTTCTGTTCTGGTACAAATATAACTTGCAATAAAATATTTGAATAAATACAGAAATAGTGCAAAATCTATCCATCAGTTTACAATGCATAATTTTGTCCCAAGCACATATGCACAGCTCTCAGAATTATATCGAAGTAACACTGAGCAGACCATTCAGCTTATCCAGTCTGTGTTCATGCTATGCCCTCTGGATTAGCAGGAATTATAATTCCAGATTTCTACCTGTTTCCACACTATTTTCTGTTTCTTCGATCACCTATCTGACATTCTTGACCTGCTGTCTGACACATGGTTCTCAACACGCCATTCCTTAAACAAGAAAAATGGCCTATTTTTACCGACACAATCCCATTTCAGAATAATTTTGATACTTCCATCGGCAGCACAGAACAGTATCTGTTTGACTGAAAATAACTACAAATTTTCAAAACTTCCCATGGATTTATATTTCCCCCTAACAGTTAGCATCTTGATGAAGCCATGTTGATTTGGTCCACCGTGAATTAAACATATTTCTTGAGGTTTCCGCACAAGATTGAAGATATTCTCTTTAAACCAGGAAAGTGAGTGATATTGGATTTGAGGCAACATTCCGATCAGCTGTGATTTTATTGAAATGACAACACAGGTACAAGATGCCAAATTTACTACTCCTCTGGGCTTACATCAATTCATTTCCATTCACTCAAAAAGCCTTTTGGATGTCTCCAATAATTTTGCAACTCATAAACAGAAGTTTTAAAAGAGAATTGAAACAAAACACAGATTTCAAAGCCTAAACTAAAACAAGTGTCCTGGAGATGAATCTTAAAATTCTTGACTTTTGGTGATCCCAGTGTTGTTCCTTTTCTAACCTTTCAGTATTGCAGTGTCAAAAGTGGACACAGTATTTAGACTGTAGTCCTGCTAAGTTTGGAAATAAATTTCCTCTCCAAAAAGAGACCATGGTAAAAAATTCATCTTGATATAATTTCAATGACGTCTTAAGAAATGGAAAATGGGATTACAATAGTTATATTTGAGAGTGTGCACTGGAAAAGCACAGCAGGTCAGGCAGCATCTGAGGAGCAGGAGAATCGACATTAGGCTAATGCCCAAAATGTTGATTTTCCTGCTCCTCGGATGCTGCCTGACTTGCTGTGCTTATCCAGCACCACATTTTTGACTCTGATCTCCAGCAGCTGCAGTCCTCACTTACTCCTTAAAACAGTTAGATGCTTGTTTTTGACTGGCACAGACTCAATGGGCTAAAGGGCCCATTTCTGTACTGTAGACCTCTGTGATTCTATGAATCCTCACCAATTTTAACTTCTCTCAGTGTGTTCCTGCCACTTTGGAGCATGGAAACACTGGTCTCTTTGTCTTTGCTGGTGCTACCTCTTTGACAGGCCATTGGAGAGCAATGCATACTTCATTGACCAAATCACATAAAATTCAGAGCTCAGTCCGTATGATTACTAACAATCCAATACTGGTAGGCTGATCCAACATTTTCTGCTTAACACTTGTCCACCCTCAAAATGTCATCCATGTCCGAATGGAATACCAAAGATTAAGAATCTGGAATTGATTAATAATAATGGGCTGCACCATGGCAGAGGAATCTATAGAAATCTCTGAACAAATACTTGAAGATGGGCCAAGTGGCCATTCCTACCCAAAATTGTTTTGTGAAGCATATGAAGATGCTACAGGGATCTTTATAAGAGTCCATATCAAATTACAGTGATAATAAAGCTTCCAAGTCAAAATTAATTCATCAAAATCTTCCATGGCAGCCAAACCAATCAATCAGCACACTCCTCTCATGTAGTAAAGAAGTATTTTTCCTTTTGCTTTAGCAATTTTGTGAGTCATAGAACCAAAGAGTTTTAAGTATGGAATGAAACCCTTCAGCCCATCATGTCTTTATCAGTCACCAAGCACCTAACTATCCTGATCCCTTTTTCCAGCACTTGACCCATAGTCTTGGATGCTACGGCATTTCAAGTGCTCGCCTAAATACTTATTAAATGTTGTGATGGTTCCTGCCTCTAACACTCATTCAGGCAGTGACTTCCACTTTGCTCCTATACTCCTCTGGTGTTTAGAGTCCTCCATACCTACCTTGGGCTTCCCTTTCTTTTTCCTTTTCCAATCCTGTACATTCCTCAATTTCTAGGATTCTACAGAACTCTTAGTCCCATGTTTCATCTTGACAAGAGCATGCTGGCGCTTCCACGTTCCTTTTGCCCTGCTGTAAATGTTTCGACAAGTAGCTGCCCCTCGTCAATCCATGTCTGGCCATATCCTGCCTGATCATGCGATTATAAACCAAAGAACTGCAGATACTGGAGATCAGAACAAAAATAGAAATTGCTGGAGAAACTCAGGAGGCCTGGCAGCAACAGTGGAGAAAAAGCAGAGTCAATGCTTCAAGCCCAGTGTTTGATTTTGATCTATTGCTTGTTTCACACTTTGTCCCTCAAGACATATTTAAAATCAGGTAAGTTCGAAATCAGGCATCTGACACACTCAGCTCCAAGGAAATCGAGTGAAATTTATCCCTGAAATGTTTTGTAAGAATAAATTATTTTTGAGAAAAAAATGGTTCTACAGAACCATCCACTGCCATTTCACTAATGTTAAGAAAATAAATGTGCTTTAGCTGATTTCCATCTAGTTGCACACATCCTTCCCCATTACATATAGAAATGAAGCTTTTAAAGGTTACTTTTTCTTATTATGCAAATTGTAGAGACCTCAGACCACAGAAGAATGAGAGAAAGAAGGAGATTATCAAAAGGTCAGTGTTGGTGAGAGGGAAAGAGTTTCTGTGCAGTAATCATACCTTGTGGAACTTTTCGTTCGTATTTATGCAAAGGTTAGTAAATCTAGAAAAGACAATAATTGACACAATCTCCATCACCTTCTGTATTGTGTCTCTGAGAACAATGCCCCTTGAATTGATTAGTACGTCTTCTGTATGTTCACATCGGAGCTGCAAATTTGAGTGACTTACGCCGACTGCATTTCATGAGTCTTATTTTGACCCCCACTTGGTATTCACACAGGGTCGAGTTCATCAATCCAGAAAAACTAACAATCTCTTACTGCATTCAGAAGGGAATTAATCACAGATTTGTTAATGTTGCAGTTTTAAACATTTAACCAACACTCAATTAGATCCATATTAACTATCCATATTAATTACTTTATAATCATTTTCTGAGGGGCTATAACTTGGAAATGAGTACCCTTTATGTTTCAGTTTTTTCTTTGCAGCTGCCCTTTCCTCTTCAATGCAGCTCATTAACCCATTCATTGCCCCTTCTCTTGTGTGCCAATTGTTTCGTTTTAATATTTTCACACCAAAGCATTTGAGGGGAAATGAGATTCAGGGAGAAATATGAAACCACTCACAGGAAAACAATAGTTTGTGTTTATTTCAAGCTCTTGTCTGCTAATTTGTGGGAAATGAAATCAGTCTTTGTTTACTAAAACAAATACAGGAAGTTGGAGAAATTCAGCAGAACTGAAGAAGATTGGTATTAATGCAGGAATTAAGGAATACAAGCTGTAACAACTCGGGGATACTGACATGCCTCTGGAGCCTCCCTCACCTCCTCTTCCCTCTGATTCCATCCTTTCTCCTGACCCAACTCTTGTCAAATATTTCCTATCCCTTCTGACCTTCTGATGCTGAAAGTTCTTTGTTTGACAAAGGTCTTAGTTTTATCCTTCTATGCCCCTAACTCAATGAATTTCGGCCATGACATGACGTTGAACTCTTTTTCAATCACCTACGCCTCCATGCCCATTACTTTGAATAAGATCCTTGCCCTGTCCCACAGGCCCCTTTATCCATCTCCAACATGTTCTTTCCTCCTGGACACCTCTTTCTCGCCTTTTACCTACACTTGACTAGTTCATTGAGAACTATCGACATGACATTGGTTGCCTTAATTTGTCTGGTTAAATTATCTTTCCTCAGAACTGGTCACTCAACCCAGAACGTTCCATCTGATTTCTCTCCACAGTTTCTGCCAGACCTCCTGAGCTATTTCTGTTTTTGTTTCTGATTTACAGCATCCACAGTTCTTCAGTTTTTCTTCAATACTTGCCTTAATTTCTCTGCTGTCTTTCACTCATCTGAACGTACTGTGTCTCCCTCTGAACTGACTACACTCCGTGCTCTCAGTCTAACCCTGATTTTGTAATCAAGACTGCCAACAAGGTGGTGCAGTTGTTGTGTGACATATTGAAAAATCCTACCTTGTGGAGGCTGAGTACCAGCTCTCAGATACCTCCTCCTAGCTCTCTCTGGACCATGACACCATCATGGAACATTAGGCTAATGTGTCCACAACAGTCACTAATCTCATTTCATCTGGTGATCTTCCCTCTGCTGCCTCCAAGCTCATAGTCCTCCTAATCCCACACAGCCCACTTTTACCTCCTTCCCAAAATCCACAAACAGTACTGCCTGGGCAGACTATTTGTTTCTACCTGATTGTGTCCCATGGAATTGAGCTTCCTACCTCAATTCGATATTTTCTCCCCATGGTCAGTCCCTCTCCGTTTACATTCATGATTCTTCTGACAATTTATGTCAGTTTCAGAATTTCAGCTTATAGGCTCTAGCCCCTTCCTCTTCACCATGGATGTGCAATTTCTCCATATGTCCATCCCCCATTAGGATGGTCTCAGGCTCTCTGCTTCTTCCCAGAAAAAAAGACTTGAACCATTCTTCCACCACCAGCTTCTTCCACCTGGCTGAGCTCGTTCTCATTTTGAACAATTTCCCCTTTAGTTCTTCTTACTTTCTTCAGGTCAAATGTGTGGCCATGGGTACCCACATGGGCCCCAATTGTGCTTGTCATTTTGTCAGGTATGTGAAACATTTCTTGTTCCAGTCTTACTCTGGTCCCCACCCTCAAAGGTTTCTCTGGTACATCAACAAAATAACTGGCCCTGCTTTCCTCTGTCATCCAGAATTTGGAAAATTTATCTCAAAGTCTTTAGATTAGATTAGATTAGATTACAGTGTGGAAACAGGCCCTTCGGCCCAACAAGTCCACACCGACCCGCCGAAGCGAAACCCACCCATACCCCTACATTTACCCCTTACCTAACACTACGGGCAATTTAGTATGGCCAATTCACCTAACCTGCACATCTTTGGACTGTGGGAGGAAACCGGAGCACCCGGAGGAAACCCACGCAGACACGGGGAGAACGTGCAAACTCCCACAGTCTTGGTTTGCTTGTCTTGCTCCATGTGACTGGCCAGGAACAGGACCAGTCCCAAGGGTCAGCATGTGTTTAGAAAAGTGTCTCCAGCTATAGCTTCTGGAAGCTCGAATTTCAGAGCTGGAGTGGCTGCTGGGGATACTGTGGTGCATCTGTGAGGCAGAGAATATCGTGGATAACACAGACAGAGAGGTGGTCACACTGCAGATTCAGACTCTGCAGGCAGGAAGGGAATGGATGACCACTAGACAGCGTAGGAGAAATAGGCAAGTTGTGCGGGAATCTCCCATGACCATTCCCCTGCAAAACAGACATACCGTTATGGAAATTGTTGAGGGGAATAATCTCTCAGAGGAAAGCAGCATCAGCCAAACACTTTGCATTGCAGTTGGTTCTGCTGCAGAGGAGAGAGGTAAAAAGTGTGCTAGGGCAATAGTTATAGGGGACTCAGTTGTAAGGGGAATAGACAGGCGTTTCTATGTCCATAAACAAAACTCCAGGATGGTATGTTGTCTCTCTGGTGCTCGGGTGAAGGATGTCTCAGAGTGGATACAGGACATTCTGGAGGGGGTGGATGAGCAGCCAGTGGTTGTGGTTCACATTGGTACAAATGATGTAGTTAAAAAGAAGGGATGAAGTCCTAAAAGCAGAATACAGGGAGCTAGGAAGAAAGTTAAGAAATCAGACCTCAGAGGAAGTGATCTCAGGATTACATGCTAGTCAGAGCAGAAATGACAGGATATATCGGATGAATATATGGCTGAAAAGATGTTGTCAGGGAAGGGTTTCAGATTCCTGGGGCTTTGGGACCAGTTCTGGGGGAGGTGGGACCTGTACAAATTGAACAGGTTATACCTGGGCAGGACTGGGACTACTGTCCTTGGGGGAATGTTTGCTAGAGCGGTTGGTAAAGGTTTAAACCAACTTGCATGGGGGATGGGAACAAATGTTAGGTGTCAGAGGACGAGGGAGCAAAGACAAAAACAAAAGATGCGGAGCATTTGCAAGAAAGTGGATAAACTAATCGTGCAGATAGATGTAAATGGGTATGATATAATTGGGATTACAGAGACGTGGCTGTAGGATGACCAGGATTGCGAACTGAATGGCCCAGGGTATTCAATATTTAGGAAGGACAGACAAAAGGGGAAAAGGTGGTGGAGTGGCATTGCTGGTTAAAGAGGAAATTAACCCAATAGTGAGAAAGGATATTAGCTCTGACAATGTGGAATCTGTATGGTTAGAGTTGAGAAATATCAAGTGATAAAAGACATTAGTGGGTGTCAAACTGCAGTGGTGGTGTTGGGAATGGCATTAATCAAGAAATGAGAGATGCATGTGATAAGGTATTATCAGTAATCATGGGTGATTTTAATCTGCACACAGATTGGGCAAATCAAATTAGCCACAATGCCGTAGAGAAGAAATTTCTGGAAGGTATAAGGAATGGTTTTCTAGACCAATATATGGAGGGGTCAACTAAAAAGCAGGCCATCTTCAACTGGGTACTATGTAATGAGAAGGGAATCATTGCCAACCTGGCTGTGCATGACCGTTTGGGTACGAGCAGCCATAACATGATAGAATTTTTTATCAAGGTGAAAAGTGAGGTAGTTAATTTGGAGACTAGGGTGCTGAATCTTAATAAAGGAAACAATGAAGATATAAGGTGTGAGTTGGCTTTGATAGATTGGGGTGAGTTACTTAAAGGGATGACAATGGATAGACAATGGCAAACATCCAATGAACACATGAGAGAACTATAATGACTGTGTATTCCAGTCTGACGCAAAAGCAAAATGGGTAAGAGGGCCAATCTATGGCTTACAAAGGAAATTAGAGAGAGTATCCAATTCAAGGAAGAGGCACATAGATTGGCCGTGAAAAATAATACATCTGAGGATTGGGAGCAGTTCAGAATTCAGCAAAGAAGGGCCAAGATATTGAATAAGAGGAAAATACAGTACGAAAGTAAGCCTGCAGGGAACATAAAAACTGACACTACGAGTTTCTATAGATACATGAAGGGAAAGAGATTACTGAAGACAAATGTAGGTTCTATACAGGCAGAAATCAAGGAATGTATAACAGGGACAAAGAAATGGCTGAGTAATTGAATATATACTTTGGTTCTATCTTCACAAAAGAGGACACAAATGAGATACCAGAAAGTTGGAGATGCAAGATTTAATGAGAGGGAAGAATTGATGGAGGTCAATATTAGCAGAGAAATCATGCTGGGAAAATTGATGGATTAAAAGTGAATAAATTCCCAGGGCCTGATAATTTACATCCCAGCTTAATTAAGGAAATGTCTCGAGAAATATTGGCTGCACTGGTGGTACTCTTCCACTATTCTATGGACTCTGGAACAGTCCCTGCAGATTGGAGGGTAGCTAATGTCACTTCAATATTCAAAAATGGAGGTACAGAGAAAACAGGGAGTTATAAACCAGTGAGTCTAACATTGGTAGTGGGGAAAATTCTTAAATCCATTATCAAGGACTTTATAGTGGAGCATTTAGAAAGCAGTGGCAGGATCAGACAGAGTCAGCGTGGATTTATGAAGGGGAAATCATACTTGACAAATCTGTTGGAATTCTATGAAGATGTAACTAATAGATTTGACAAGGGGAAGCCAGTCGATGTGGTATATTTGGACTTTCAGAAAGCGTTTGATAAAGTCCTGCACATTAAGTTTTGTGCAAGATTAAAGTGCATGTGACTGGGGGAAAGTGCATTGAGATGGATAGAAAACTGGTTGGCAGAGAGTAAACAAAGAGTGTGAATTAATGAGTCCTTTTCAAATTGTCAGGCAGTAACTAGTGGGATGCCACAGGGATCAGTGCTGGGACCACGGCTATTCACAATATATATTAATGATTTGGATGAGAGAACAAAATATCACATTTCAACATTTACAGATGATACCGAGAGTGAGAGGGTGAACTAGGATGATGATGCAAAGATCCTTCAGCATAATCTTATCCGATTGGTTGAGTGGGCAAATCAATGGCAGATGCAGAAAATTTGGATAAACATGAGGTTATTCATTTTGGAAACAACAAGACAGATTACTACCTGAATGACTGTAAATTGGGAGTGGGGAGTGTACAGTGGGACCTGGGTGTCCTTGTGCACCAGTTACTGAAGGTAAGCATGCAGCTGCAGCAGGTGGTAAAAAAGACAAATAGTATGTTGGCCCTTCATTGCGAGAGGTTTCGAGTATCAGAACAGGTATGTGTGGCAGTTATACAGGGCATTGGTGAGGCCACACCTAGAATATTGTGTGAAGTTTTGGTCTTCTTTTCTGAAGAAAGATGCTCTAGCTCACGAGGAAGTGCAGTGAAGGTTTCCCAGGCTGATTCCAGGGATGGCAGGACTGATGTATGAGGAGAGATTGACTAGATTAGAATTGTTTTCACTAGAGTTCAGATGAATGAGGGGGGATTGCACAGAGATTCTATTAGGAGTAGACAGAGTAGATGCAAGGAGGATGTTCCTGATGGTGGGTGTATGCAGAACCAGGGGTCACAGTGTGAGAATTCAGGGTGGACCATTTAGGACCGAGATAAGGAGACATTTCTTCACTCAAAGAGTGGTGAACCTGTGGAATTCATTATGAATGAGATTAAAGGTTATGGGGAGAAAGCAGGATTAGGCTATTGGGTTGGATGATCAGACATGATTGTGATGAATGGCAGAGGGCGGAATGGCTTCCTCCAACTCCTATTTTCTATGTCTCTATGTTTCTCTTCTAATTTCCACCCTGCCCTCACCTTTATCTGGTCTATCTCTGCCTCTTCTCTTCCTTGTCTCCAAAATCCATTACAAACCCACCAACTCCTCAGTTACCTTGACTATACAATCTGCTTCCTGTAATGACTCAATCCCATTCTCCTAATTTCTCTGTCTCAATCATATCTGTTCTGATGATGCCATCTTCCACAGAGGGCCACAGAAATGTCCACATTTTTTCTCAGCTAAGGAGGACCATGGTTGACAGGGCCCCTAGCTATGTTTTACCTATCCCCCACACTTTTCCCTCACCCCATTTCTCTCCACCCACAGCAATGATAGGGTCTCCGATGTCCTCACTTATCACCCCACTAGCCTCTGGAAACAAAGGATTGGAAGCTGCCATTTCCATCGCTTCATCAGATGCCACGACCAAACAGATATTCTCCACCCCTCCATTGTCAGCCTTCCACAGGGATTTTTCCCCCTGGGACATAGTGATCCACTCTTCCTCCACTCCCAACACCTCCCCAGACCCCCACAGCATCTTCTCATGCAATTACAGAAGCTGTAACACCTGCCCATTCACTTCCTCCTTCCCCAAACTCCAAGGTCCGAGATAAACCGAGATAAAGCTGAAGGAGTGATTTACTTCAACTTCACTCAATCTAGTCTACGGTATTTGCTGCTCACACTATGACCTCCTCTACATCAGGGAGATGAAACCCAGCCAGGGTGACCACTTTGCAGAACATTTTGTTTGTAAATAGGATCCTGAGCTTCCAGTTTCCTGCCACTTCAATACACCACCGTGTTCTGACAACATGTCTGTAGCATCCTGTTGCAGTATTCAAATGAGCCTCAGAACAAGCTTGAAGAATAACATCTCATTTTCTGCTTCAGGACTCTGCAGCCTCTAGGACTCAACATCAAGTTCAATAACTTTAAAGCCTGATTCCATTCTTCCATATTTTGCATCCATCCCACATCCAGTTCTGAGATGACATGTAGCACAAACTACAGCACTCACTATTTATTCATATTTATTCGGCTTTTCTTCTGCCCTGGCCTGCCATTAGTAATTGCTTCGTTTACCTCTCACTTTCATATCTCTCTTTCTCTGGGCTATGTTTCCACCTATCTGCTCACCGCTCCTTCCTTGTCTTCAGCATGCAGACGAGATTTTCTGAGTAGCTATCAGATCTGATGAAGATCACTGGACTCAAAATGTTAACTCTGCTTTCTACCAACAGATGCTGCCAGACTTGCAGAGTTTTGCCAGCAATTTCTATTTTTGTTGAAGAGATGTGATACTGGACGTGACATTTTAACTCTGCTTTCTCTCCACAGATGCTGCCAGACCTGCTGAGTTTCTCCAGCATTTTCTACTTTTATTTTAGTTTTTCAGATATTGAAATTGAATTCAGTAAAAATCTGGAATGAAAAGCAAATGAATGAGGGGGATTTCATAGAGACGCACAAAATTCTAACAGGACAAGACAGGGTAGATACAGGGAGGATGTTCCTGATGGTGGGTGCATCCAGAACCAGAGGTCACAGTCTGATGTTTCAGAGTGGACCATTTAGAACAGAGATGGAGAGACATGACTTCACCCAAAGAGTGGTGAGCCTGTGGAATTAATTACCACAGGAGGTAGTTGATGTCAAAACATTGAATGTATTCAAGAGGCAGCTAGATGGTGCATTTGGAGCGAATGGGATAAAAGGTTATGGGGAGAAAGTAGGATTTAGCTATTGAGTTAAATGATCATGACAAATGGCAGAGCAGGCTAGAAGGGTCGAATAGCCTCCTCCTGCTCCTATCTTCTATGTCACTATGTGTGTTTCTATGTTTCTATGTTGCACTGATGGACCATCAGAAGGAAATCTTTTTCTGGTCTGGCCTACATGTGACTCCAGGAAAGAAAGCAAGGTGGTTGCCCTCTGGGGACATTATGGATGGGTAGTAAACGATGGGCCAGCCAACAATGTCCACATCCCTTGAGCAAAAAAAAATAAAAATAAACTGGAATCACAGCTTGTCTCATAGATCCTTTTGTTAGTAACACTCCACAGAATTTCTTCTAATTATTTCCAAATTACCTGTCCTGCTACTACAGACTACAGGTATTTGAAACTAGTTTCTCCAAGTACTTTCTGTGAACAATAGGTGAAATATACAGAAATACCACAACTGGATTTTGGGTGACAGAAGAGGGCTAGAAAGCAAACTACTGTAAACTAATGAATATGTCTTCACTACTTTCACTTTTTACAGAGATCCCTTCAGGTCTCAGTTCTGTCTGAGACCATCTCTTGCCATTGATAGAACAACCAAAATGAAAGCAGCTTTTCAAATTGAACATGTGGTTTGCCTTTTATAAAACGGAGCTGGTCTCCTTCTAATAATCAGTGTTATGGTCATTTTATTCATGCTGCAATGCCTCTCAGTGGTTTATCCAGCTGGATGGGTGTGTTTGGAAACAAAGGAGGGGCCTGCAGAAGGTATGGGAGGCCCTGCAGCAATTTGATGAGTAGAAGTGGAGGGGTTGGGAAGTTGGTTCCCCTATGCCAATTGATATCCTTAGGTAGTCAATTAATGGCTAGTTGAGACACTGCATGTCTCTGCCACTGGCACGAGGCTGAGGCCAACAAAATGTCAGACCCACAGCAGCTCACACTGCTCATACTTCAGGTGGTAAAAGGGGATGAGGTCTTCCTGTATGGGCCTTCTGTTTCAATCTGAGCTCGCTGTCCCTCCCTCCCACCCAAGCTGTAGAGACCCTTGCATCTTCTGATCCCTACCCAGCCTGGCACTATCACCTTCACTGATAACATCCTGCAATTCCCTTACACCTTTGCACCACAATCTACGCTTTATTCCTTTGCCTTCAGAAGCAGCCATTCTCCAAAACATTTTTGTTTCAGAACGTCAAGCTCTGCAAAGAAATGTTTTTTTCCCCTCACATTTCCCGAACAGTATTGTGTCTTTGTGTGTTTAGGAATATTTAGACGGATTTGTGTTTCTATATTGCTGACTGCGTATGCTCACCACTCATTGTATCTTGATTGAATAAGATTTGTTTTATGTTGATGATCATTAAAGAATCTGGTTGATAAATATTGTTGATTAAAACTGAATATAGATAAGGTCTTTAATTTGTCACTATGGTAACTGGAAGATATATTTGATGCTGTGACCTTTGAAGCAGTGGGACTGGAGTCAATGGTTCACTCCTCCAACCTTGGATGTGGCACAGGGCTCCAGAGTGAACACCGAGAGTCATTTCTGGAGGGTTGATTTGTTAACAGTTACATTCCCTGGGGGGAACTTAAAAGACTTCGGAGGCAATTGTGCTAACCAAAGTGACCTCAGATAACCCTATGGGCGCAGCAAGGTTCGGTTACAACCTTTGCCTCCTCAGCAGAGTAGGTTTCTCTATTGCAGAATATTCTAACAATTCCAATTCAAGGATTTGGGATAGGCCCAGTGGCTTGTAAAGAGGAGAGAATGCTATTTCTATAGCACAAAGTACTTTACATCAATGAAGTATCCCCTTTTTGAAATGGAGGTCCCACAGTCAACAATGAGATAAATGATAAGTTAATCTATTTTTGTTGATTAAAGAATAAGTGTTGGCTAGACCTCCTCCTTTAGCTATAACAATACAGTGCTGTGTACTATGATTGATTTGTATGAGTACTTAAACCAGAACAGTCCATTCTGGAATGCAACCCTTTTGAGTAAGAGCTACTGTGCTGTGTGATTGCAATTTTTGTCCCAGAACCTGCCTAGAAATACTGACAGCAAAACTGTCAGCAAGCACAGCACACGCCACATCTGAATTTGCACTTGAAATAGTAGCTGTGTCACACATGGTAAGGTGCAATGTCAAGTCCCAACACTGGATACAATTCTTCTGAAAGATATAATGAGTCATAATGAAGGACAATGTATGTGCTAATTTCTGTTGCTAACTTTCTCTCATTGTCAGGAGGTTGTGGGTTCAAACAGCATTGAGTATAAAGCATAGGCTGATGTTTCTGCGCAACACGAGAGGTCTCGACTTTCCACATTTAGTGGGAGAGATGTCTCAGATAGAATATCCCATAATATTATTTCAAAGATGAGCAGAGGAGTTCTCTCTGATGCCTTAACCAAAATTAATTCCCCAATAAATAATAACCTGGTTATGGCTTCAGTGCTGTTTGTGGGAGCTTGCTGTTGATGCCTGACCTTCCTACATTCCAATGGTGACTAGACTTCAAATGCATTTAATCAGATATAACAAATACTTTAGGAGATTCAAATACCATGAGAGTGCTTTAAATTCATGCCTTTCTTCTCTGATCTTTTACATATCTATGAATGTTTCATTTAAATTTACATTGCAATAAAAAAATCTATAGCAGTGAAAGAAACAGGCTGTTTGACCTAACTGAGTTATACCAACGTTAGTATTCCACACAATGGTCCTCCCAGTCTAGTTGCATCCTTCCAATTGGCCCAAACTCCCAATCTTTCTCTGTCACGTGTACATCAATGTGTCAATGCTATCTGCTCTCTCCATATTTCAGTGAGTATTACATTCTCACCATTCTCCATGAAAAGATACATCACCTCAGAATTGTACACCTTTCAATGAGATAACCTTTCATTCTTGAAGCTCTTGAAGAGTCAGAGACCAATTTTACTAAACCACTCAGATTGGATAATTTTCTTATTAGAGAGTAAGGGATAGAAAGGATATATGAGTTGGAGGAGGTTTCAGGATTAGTGAGGGATGTAGGGGCTGGAGGAGGTTACGAAGATACAGCAGGGTATACGGGCTGGGGGAGAATCCAGAGACAGGGAGAGATATGTGTCTGGAGGTGGTTTCAGGGATAGTGAGGGTTGTACAGGCTGAAGGAGATTACAGAGATAGGGAAGGGTATGGGGACTGGGGGAGGTTACAGAGATTTTTTTTTGGGGGGGTGGAGTGAAGAGGCTGGAAGAGTTCACAGACAAACGATATGGCAATAAAATTTTATGGGAGTTCAGTTTTAATGATCAAGCTGGGAGGTCTGCCTGGACAGCATTAGAATAGTCGATCATATAGAAATAGACATCATCCTCAAATTGAGGGACAGCCAAGGAACTGATTCAGCAAATGAGTCATGAATGCATGTTTCACTGGTGCATGTGCTGAGGTAGGGCTATATTACAGAGGCAAACGTAGGTGGTTTTAATGATGGAAAGGAAATAAGATAGAACATAGAACAATACAGCACAGAACAGGCCCTTCGGCCCACGATGTTGTGCCGAACATTTGTCCTAGCTTAAGCACCCATCCATGTACCTATCCAATTACCGCTTAAAGGTCACCAATGATTCTGACTCTGCCACTCCCACAGGCAGCGCATTCCTTGCCCCCACCACTCTCTGGGTAAAGAACCTACCCCTGACATCTCCCCTATACCTTCCACCCTTCACCTTAAATTTATGTCCCCTTGTAAAACTCTGTTGCACCCGGGGAAAACGTTTCTGACTGTCTACTCTATCTATTCCTCTGATCATCTTATAAACCTCGATCAAGTCACCCCTCATCCTTCGCCGTTCCAACGAGAAAAGGCCGAGAACTCTCAACCGATCCTCGTACGACTTCCTCTCCATTCCAGGCAACATCCTGGTAAATCTTCTCTGCACCCTCTCCAAAGCTTCCACATCTTTCCTAAAGTGAGGCAACCAGAACTGCACACAGTACTCCAAATGCGGCCTAACCAAAGTCCTGTACAGTTGCAACATCACTTCAATCCCTCTGCTAATGAACGATAATACTCCATAGCCCTTTTTACAAACTCTATCCACCTGAGTGGCAACCTTCAAAGATCTATGTACATAGACCCCAAGATCCCTCTGTTCCTCCACCTGACTAAGAACCCTACCATTAACCCTGTATTCCGCATTCTTATTTGTTCTTCCAAAATGGACAACCTCACACTTGGCAGGGTTGAACTCCATCTACCACTCCTCAGCCCAGCTCTGCATCATATCTAAGTCCCTCTGCAGCCAACAACAGCCCTCCTCACTGTCCACAACTCCACCTATCTTCGTATCATCTGCAAATTTACTGACCCACCCTTCGACTCCCTCATCTAAGTCATTAATAAAAATTACAAACAGCAGAGGACCCAGAACTGATCCCTGCGGAACTCCACATGTAACTGGGCTCCAGGCTGAGTATTTACCATCTACCACCACTCTCTGACCTCGACCGG
>NC_057743.1:3261556-3264864 GCF_004010195.1 Chiloscyllium plagiosum
TTGAAGTATACACACTTGAACCCATCTCTGTGTCCGCAAGTATTCCCTGTCAGTGCTACCTTCTCCACAGCCTCCCTACATTCTTGGACATCCTGACAAACAGCTAGCCTACTTGCTGGACTACAAGTCCGGATTCCATCCCCCTGCCAAATTAGTTTAAACCCCCCCCGTTTATGAATGTTAGTGCTCAGCAGAATGCCATGGTTGCAGACAGTTTGATACAGCCTCAGGCAGTTTCCAGGTGAATCAGAGTCGAGTTTTTGGAGATGATTGAAAGCAATAATTTTGGCATTCTAGCATTTAGTCAGAAGAATTTTCTGCCTATCCATTACTGGTCAGCCAAACAGCTACCATCCAAAAGGCACTGGAGGAGTTGAGGGGTGCTGGTCAGGTAGAACTGGATATTGTCAACCTACATCTGTAATCTGATGTCAGTGAGTGGCAATATGTGGATAAGATATAGAAAGTGACACAGAAAGAGCTTTGGAGTTTTGCCCAGCTAATAGTACAGGAGTGGGAAAAGGAGAAATTGAAGATGCTTCAACCGAGAGATGGGACTGAAACCAGGGCAACCCCAGACATGTGGAGTCAGAAGGAGAGGAATTGGAGAAATTCACATGTATCAAAGACTGTGAGTAGGTTAAAATGATAAAATCATTTACCAAGATCTGAGTAAATAAAGGAGTCTGGGCTCACCCGTCTTCTTCAAAGCGTCCAAAATTGCAAATCCAACATCAAAATCCTGCAGAATGTTTAGCATAAATTACATTTAGTGCAACTTTCAGCATTATAGACTGTTAACAATTGAACAATAAAAAGCAAACAAAAAAAGCTTTTAAAATATCTATTTACTTTTCAAATCAAAGTAGAGAATTAAAGAGGAGAAAGTGAGGACTGCAGATGCTGGAGATCAGAGCTAAAAATGTGTTGCTGGAAAAGCGCAGCAGGTCAGGCAGCATCCAAGGAACAGGAGAATCGACGTTTTGGGCATAAGCCCTTCTTCAGGCTTATGCCCGAAACGTCGATTCTCCTGTTCCTTGGATGCTGCCTGACCTGCTGCGCTTTTCCAGCAACACATTTTCAGTAGAGAATTAAAGATACAAGAATGCGAGTTTCATTAGTTTTATTTCTATGTAATGACATGATTGTCACATTGCGATGGGGCTGAGTTCCTTTGTTTTAATTTATCCATGCTGCTCACTCAGTCTGTGAGGCAGTCCGTCTGGGAGTGGAATGTCTCTAGCAACAGCTTGGAGAAAGCAGAAAGAGCCTGCAGGAGCTATGAACCAGAGAAACAGAAAGCAGGAGTGTTTCTGTGAATATATGCTCAGAAAGAGAAGTCCAAATTAATGAGAAATGAGTGTTTGCCAGATCTGCCGAGTGAAGCTAGCAGGAGATATAGACAGTGAAATTCTCGCACAGTGAGAAACATGTGGGAGTAATTACCAGACTGTGAGTTGGACATTAAACTTTGAGGGCTGAGTCACAGTTCTATGAGAAGTGAATGAGCACACAGGAATCTGTAATGTTCTAAAACATTAGCTCTCTGTTGAACATTAACCATGGGGAGAGTTCTGTTCAGAAGTTTGCTTGAAAGTCCTTACAAGATATAGGGTCCAGTTATTAAGGTTTGATCTTTATCTTTTGTCAGTATAAATTTCCCATATTATGATATGAAATTTAATGCATAGTCTTTTCAGCTTTTAACTGGGCAACATATTTTAAAAGGCTTTTTAGAAATTACCAATCACTGTTGAGATCATAACTGCACTAATTAGAAAAAAATTGCACTTGAAGGAAAATCTCACCACAAATTGACTCTGCCTTAAGATCAAGTTAATCATAAAGGTCAGTTTCCATAACGGTGACCTTCAAGAAGATTGCAAATGTGAACGTCGGTTGTTTTTTTAATGCAAGGACCACAATCAGTAGTTTAAATGCTTGTGAATGTTTTCTTCAAGTTTTATCACCATATCAGTGATAATGGTCTAATGATTCCTTAGTCGTCAGGAATAGATGAACCCAGTGGGTTAGTTTATTTAAAACTGCAAAACACATTCCAAGTTATAAAAAACACTTTGCAGGAAACCAACTGATTTCTATTTGTACAACTTGCAGACGTGAAGTAGGCTAATTGTCAGTCACAAAATCGTCAGTGTCACACACTGCACAGAGTCCTGAAAGGTGAACTCTCTTAAAGGTAAGGTACACATATAACATAGAGTCATAGATATATAGAGCACGGAAACAAATGTTTCGGTCCAATTCATCCATGCCAACCAGATATCCCAATCACATCTAGTCCCACCTGCCAGCAACCAGCCCATATCCCTCCAAAACTTTCTTATTCATATACCCATCCAGATGTCTTTCACCACTTCCTCTGGCAGCTCATTCCATACACGTAACATCCTCTGCCTAAAAAAGTTATCCCTTAGGTCTCTTTTATATCTTGCCCCTCTCACCTTAAACCCATGTTCACGAGTTCTGGACTCCCCCACCCCAGGGAAAATAACTTGTCTATTTACCCTTTCCATGCCCCTCATGATTTTATAAACCTCTATAAGGTCACCCCTCAGCCTCAGACACGCCAGGGAAAACAGCCTCAGCCTATTCAATCTCTCCCTATAGCTCAAAACCTCCAATCCTGGCAACATCCTTGTAAATCTTTTCTGAACCCTTTCATGTTTCCACAACATTCTTCCGATAGGAAGGAGATGAGAATTGCATGCAATATTCCAACAGTGGCCTCATCAATGTCCTGTAAAGCCACAACATGACCCCCCAACTCCTGTACTCAATACTCTGACCAATAATGGAAAGAGTACCAAACACCTTCTTCACTATCCTATCTACTTGCGATTCTACTTTCAAGGAGCTATGAACCTGCACTCCGAGGTCTTTCTGCTCAGCAACAGTCCCAAGGAGCTTAACATTAAGTGTATAAGTAGTGCTAAGATTTGCTTTCCCAAAATGCAGCACCTCGCATTTATCTAAATTCAACTCCATCTGCAACTCTTCAACCCATTGGCCTATCTGATCAAGATCCTGTTGTAATCTGAGGTAAACCTCTTCGCTGTCCACTTCACCTCCAATTTTGGTGTCATCTGCAAACTTTATACCTCTTATGCTCACATCCAAATCATTTATATAAATGAAAGTAGTGGATCCTTGTGGCACTCCACTGGTCACAGGCCTCCAACCTGAAAAACAACCCTCCACCACCACCCTCTGTCTTCTACCTTTGAGCCAGTTCTGTATCCAAATGACTAATTCTCCCTGTATTCCATGAGATCTAACCTTACCAA
>NC_057743.1:3266495-3277587 GCF_004010195.1 Chiloscyllium plagiosum
GGGCTGCGCGTTCCGAGGGTGAGAGGTTGGAGTGGGTGAGAGGGGTGGGGGAGTTCAGGTGGCGGTTAGTATCGTGGCGGCAGTTGGCTATGAAGAGGTCGAGGGCAGGTAGGAGGCCAGCAAGGGGCCCAGCAATCACTTCCCTCGCTTCCCACAGAGGTCTAGGGTACATCTGACCAGGTCCTGGGGATTTATCCACTTTTATGTGTTTCAAGACATCCAGCACATTCTCCTCTGTAATATGGACATTCTTCAAGTTGTCACCATCTACTTCCCTACATTCTATATCTTCCATGTCCTTTTCCACAGTAAACACTGATGCAAAATATTAATTTAGTATCTTCCCCAATTGCTGCGGCTCCACACAAAGGCTGCCTTGCTGATCTTTGAGGGGCCCTATTCTCTCCCTCATTACCCTTTTGTCCTTAATGTATTTGTAAAAACCCTTTGGGTTCTCTTTTACTCTATTTGCCAAAGCTATCTCCTGTCCCTTTTTGGCCCTCCTGATTTCCCTCTTAAGTATACTCCTACTGCCTTTATGCTCTTCTAAGGATTCACTCAATCTATCTACCTGACATATGCTTCCATCTTCTTATAAACCAAACCCTCAATTTCTTTAGTCATCCAGCATTCCCTACATTTACCAGCCTTTCCTTTCACCCTGACAGGAATATACTGTTTCTGGACTCTTGTTTTCTCATTTCTGAAGGCTTCCCATTTTCCAGCAGTCCCTTTACCTGCGAACATCTGCTCTCAATCAGCTTGCCTAATACCATCAAAATTAGTTTTCTTCCAATGTGGAAATTCAACTTTTAGACCCCATCTATCCATTTCCATCACTATTTTAAAACTAAGAGAATTCTGGTCATTGGCCCAAAGTGCTCCCCCACTGACACCTCAGTCACCTGCCCTGCCTTATTTCCCAAGAGTAGGTCAAGTTTTGCACCTTCTCTAGTAGGTATATCCACGTACTGAATTAGAAAATTTTCTCGTACACACTTCACAAATTCCTCTCCTCCACACCCTTAACATTATGGCAGTACCAGTCTATGTTTGGAAAGTTAAAATCCCCTGCCATAAACCACACTATTACTCTAACAGATAACAGATTTTCTTACAAATTTGTTTCTCAATTTCCTTCTGACTATTAGGGGGTCTATAATACATCCCAAATAAGGTGATCATCCCTTTCTTATTTCTCAGTTCAATCCAAATAACTTCCCTGGTTGTACTTCCAGGAATATCCTCCCTCTTCTCTTGCCTCCCTTTCTGTCCTTCCTGTAACATTTGTATCCTGGAACATTAAACTGCCAGTCCTGAGGCATGTTTCTGTAATTACTATGATATCTCAGTCCCATGTTCCTAACCATGCCCTGAGTTCATCTGCCTTCCCTGTTAGGCCCCTTGCATTGAAATAGATGCAGTTTAATTTATCAGTCCTACCTTGTTCTCTGCTTTGTCCCTGCCTTCCCTGACAGTTTAACACACTTCTTTTCTCAACTGTACCAGTCTCAGATTGATCTCTTTCCTCACTATCTCCCTGGGTCCCACTACACCCCCCACCCCGCCACATCTTAATAGTTTAAATCCTCCCGAGCAGTTCTAGCAAATCTCCCTGCCAGTATATTAGTCCCCTTCCAATTTAGGTGCAATCTGTCCTTCTTGTACAGGTTACGTCTACCCCAGAAGAGATTCCAATGATCCAAAAATGTGAATCCTTCTCTCATACACCAACTCCTCAGCCATGCATTCATCTGCTCTATCTTCCTATTCCAACCCTCACTAGCTCGTAGCACTGGGAATAATCCAGATATTACTCCTCTCAAGGATCTCCTTTTTAAATTCTGCCTAACTCTCTGTATTCTCCCTTCAGAATTTAATCCTTTTTCCTTCCTATGTCATTGGTTCCAATATGGACAATGATCTCCTGCTGGGCCCTCTCCCCCTTGAGGACATTCTGCACCCTCTCTGAGACATCCTTGACCCTGGGACCAGGGATGCAACACACCATTCTGATTTTTTGCTGCTGGCCACAGAAACATTTGTCTGTGCCTCGGACTAGACAGTCCCCTAACACAATTGATATCTTGGAACCTGACAAATACCTCATTTCATTAGAGCCAGTTTCGATACCAGGAACTTGGCTGTTCGTGCTACATTTCCCTGACAATCTATCACTCCCTACATTTTTCAAAACAGTGTACTTGTTTGAAATGGGGATAGCCACAGAAGACTCCTGCACTACCTGCCTACCTCTCTTACCTTTCCTGGAGTTAACCCATCTATGTGACTGTATCTGCAACTTTTCTCCCTTCCTATAACTGCCATCTATCACATGCCCTTGCTCTTGTAAATTCTTCATTGCCCCAATCGACTCTCCAACTGATCCATTTGATCTGTTGGATTCGCAACCAATGGCATTTATTGCAGATATAATCCTCAGTATCATGTAAACTCTCCCTAAACTCCCACATTTGACAAGAAGAGCATGTCACTCTACTAAGGACCATTTTTGCTTCGTTCAATCTATAGACCCAGAAAATAGCACTGTCTTATTCCTCTACTAAACACTGCTCCAGGCTAACAACACTTATGGCTTATATTTTTAAGTTTAATCAAGAGACATATCTCAATAAAATATATAATCAAGAAAGAACCCAGTATACTCAGTACTGCAGACTCCCCAAGGCCACATTTAAAACAATTCACTTATCTGTTTCTGTGCTGTGACCTCTCCCAAACAAGTTCCTCCAAGATCAGTTGTGAATTTCACTGTTTGTTACTTTTCCGAGATGCACTCCGATGCCCAGCGGTACATGAAGTCAACAGCAAAGGCAGTAACGGCGCAGGTTCACTGTTGTGTCAGGGAGCAGTGTGGGTTTCTCTCTCTCTCTCTCTCTCTCTCTCCTCCACTGACCTAACCATGTGCTGCCTTTAACAGTGTTGTTTTGACTTTTTTTTCTCCAAAGTTCCAAAGCAATGCAAAGCATATAAAACAGTAATTGCTGCTCCTGGAATTTGAGGAAATCACCTCCAACACCGAAAATACCTCAGAAAAGAAGCAGCCTGTGGCCAGAAATTTTTCCCGTCCTCCGTTTTTTAAATTTTTCATAGAAAGGTGAACCATTTACAATAACAATTGAGTTTCTATAATTTGTTGTGGAAAATGTAAATTGCTGGTACATACAGATCTCATGATGGTGACTTTGCATTTTTGATTTCCATGGTCATCAGTGATACTTTCTGTCATTCCTGTTCTGTTGTCATGTTTTTCCTTCATAAAGTACAATTGCTTCCCCCAGAATTTACCCATCTTGGTGCACTACAGCCAGGTTTTATTCCTGCTTGAGGACAAATGTGCCAACATCATGGTCTTGGCTAAGATTTGGCTGAATGATAATGACAGCTTCTCTCTTCACGATGCACGCTTGCCTGGATATATCTTCCACCACTAGCCCTGCCCACACCACTGCAATGTAGACAGGCCGGAGGCTGGGAGAACACAGCAAGCCAGGCAGCATCAGGAGGTGCAGTTGTCAACATTTCAGGTGTAACCCTTCTTCAGGACTTGGCTTTGAGCTGGGGGAGGGATGAGGAGAGGGAGCGGAAGTGCCTCTGCATAGTCGAGCGAGTGGAGCAGAGAATTTGGACAGAGAACTGCTTGTGGAGGCATTGGTGGTATTGCACATATGGACCATCAAAGGCGAGTCCAAATTTGGAGGGTTTAAAATGTACCTGTAGGCCTCGAGGGACAAGATGGTTGCGAAGACAGCAGCCGAGGAACATCACATGGCTGTTGTATCGAGTTTGCTTCATCATGTGGTGACACACTAAATGTTGACTTCTCCACCTCCTGATGCTGCCTGACTTGTTGTGTTCTTTCAGCCTCCTGCTTGTCTTCTTTGGATTCCAACATCTGCAGGCTTTTTTTGTCTCACACCACTGCAATGGCTCTTATTATCAATCATCCTTTAATCCACTCCTTTACTCCCCTGGAACACTGTTCTCTCCTTTGTTCTACCCAAGTCATCTCTGTTTTAAAATCCTTAATTTCAGCCTCCCAACATCTGAATGTTTCTCATAGCCATGTATTTATGTCATTCCTCCTTTATTCTTTGCTCAAAATGGTTTCTTATCTTTTGTAATAACAGCTGTACATCTCTATAACTCACTATTCATCCCCACTTCCTCTGCGTTCATAGCCCTCTAACTCTCTCTAGAATTCTTATTCAGTAAATATTTGGGTGAGCTTCCCTCTTATTCTGAGTCAGTCCTCAACTTTGTCAGTTTATGGGTTTTGTTATTTCCATCTTGTCAATCAGAGAAAAGGTAATCTTTGATTACTTCCTTGTATCCTTCTCTAATCAAACTGACTCTTCACATCCCAACCCTAAAGGTTAACTGCAGGAAAATATTTATCCAAAAGCTCATGCATCAGTTTCAAATTCTGAAGTGTCTAGGCTATGGCTTTCTGTTCATCATTTATCCAATCTGTAGCTATCGATCTGTTCCATCACCTCCTCATCTTCACCCTTGGACGCCTTGATCCTCATCGACACCATTAGTGTCTGATGCTGGCTGTCCCCCTGCTATGACTCTTATTTCTTTTCACTTAAGTCCACAGGATTCAGACTTGACCAATTTAGATGTAACCATTACAGGAATGCAAGCAATTTAGATTTTCTTAGAAATTGGGAATGAAGCTCAATACAGACTTGACACATCAGGAATAACAGCTGAAGAGACAAAAGATTCTAAGAAGATATTAACCACATTAGAAGACCAATTCAGCATCAAATTCATTCACTGGAATCCATATGTTTTAGGCAGAAACCTACAGATCCATAGACCACTTTGTGAGCAGATACTGAGGAATGGGTTTATTCTCTGATTTTTCAGATTATGAGCTTTTGATCACATCCACCACCACTGTAGCTTTCCGGTAAGATTTGATGCACAGACCAAAGACTAATAGCGTTGAAGCCTCACTGAAGATGTTAGTATAAAACAACTCTTGCAGATTAATACAATGTACAGGTCCTGAGTACAAACTTACTCGAAAACCCAAACATAGCAAAACATGCAGCAGGTGTGACCTTCCATTTGCACCAAAAACATGCCCAGCTTTCAATTTTACAAGGCATGTGGCAGAAAGATCATTGACAGAAGCAACACTAGGGCTAACATTAAGTGGTATCTTCAATCTAAGGCCATCTGGTATCCTGCCAGACCCATGTCCATGATGTGACTTGGACAAGTTTGAGTGAATGGGATAATATGTGCCAGATACAGTATCATATGGATAAATGTGAGGTCATCCATATTGGTAGGAAAACATGAACGCAGATTATTATCTGAATACAGATAGATTGGGAAAGGGAGAGGTGCCAAAAGACCTGCGTGTACTTCTACACCAGTTGCTGAAAGTAAGCATGGAGGTGCAGCAGGCAGTGAAGAAAGCAAATGGTATGCTCATCTTCAGGGATGTCTTGCTACAATTGTACAGGGCCTTGATGAGACCACACCTGGAGTACTGTGTGCAGTTTTAGTCTCCTTATCTGAGGAAGGATGTTCTGGCTATGAAGGGAGTGCAGCAAACGTTTCCCAGACTGATTCCTGGGGTGGCATGACTGATGTTTGAAGACAGGGAGAAAGTGAGGACTGGTGGTGGGGTCTGTCTGGAGGTGGCGGAAATGTCCGGAGGTTGGTGGGGTGGAAGGTGAGGACCAGTGGGGTTCTGTCCTGGTGGTGATTGGAGGGACGGCTTTGATGTTTGAAGACAGACTGGACTGGTCAAGACTATATTTACTGGACTTTAGATGAGTTAGAAGAGATCTTATAGAAACCTATAAAACACAAACAGGACTGGACAAAGTAAATGCAGGAAGAATGTTCCTGATGACCAGAAAGTCCAGAACCAAGGTCATTGTTTAAGGATATGGGATACATCACCTTGGACTGAGATGAGGAGAAATTTATTCACCCAGAGTGTAGTGAGCCTGTGAAATTATCTAGCACAGAAAACAGTTGAGGCCAAAACATTGACTATTTTCAAGAAGGAATTAGATATACTTCTCAGGACTAAAGAGATCAAAGGACGGGGGAGAAGGCAAGAATAAGAGACTGACTTGGATGATCAGCCATGATCATATTGAATGATGGAGCAGGCTTGAAGCGCTGAATGGCCTTCATGTTCCTATTTTCTACATTTCTTTTGGCTCCCAATAGACATGCCAAGTGTGAATGTTAGTAAGAGAGAGGGAAGTGAATAGTGATGACTGCTTTATGGAAGCAGCAATAAGTGCCACAATGAGTCCTTTGGAAGATACCAAGGAATTGCATAGGATAAAATCATAGAATTATCCAAGAGGGAATCTGATGAATGCCTAGAACCAAGGATTTTAATAAGTAATGGATGTGCTTTATTTGTTGATAATTGTTAGTGTTCAGTTTTGAAGAAACCTTTTTTTCTAACCATTCATTTTAACAATTTTTAAAACGTAACTGAATTTTGTTTTGTTTAGCCCACCAACATTTCAATATAACTCTTTTCTAAGTCCTTTTGTTAGAATTCTGAAATGAGATAGTTTTGGTACAATGATTAAGATAATTCTCCATTTTGGAACATTAAAACATTTCTTCCATTTACACCAGATTTACAGGAATCAAAAAACAATTGCCATTCAAAAGCTTTGCGCTTGACAAGGGCAGAAACATATGATAGCATCAAAAGGGAAAGATTCACGGGAATGGTGCCAGGCATGAGGAACTTCAGTCGACAGTTTGAAAGTGTTGGGACTGTTTTCTGAGAAGAGAAAGTTGGGCGGAGAATTGGCACAGGTGTTCATACTACTGAGGGGTTTGATCTAAGTTGATAGAGGGAAACCACTTGCATTGGATGCAAGATTGCAAACAGAAGGCCCAGATGTAAGGTACTTGAACGAAGAAGAAATAGTGACAGGAGGAAAAATGTTTTTCATGCAGCAAGGGGTTAGATTAGATTACATTACAGTGTGGAAACAGGCCCTTCGGCCCAACAAGTCCACACCAACCCACCCATACCCCTACATTTACCCCTTACCTAACACTACGGGCAATTTAGCATGGCCAATTCACCTGACCTGCACATCTTTGGACTGTGGGAGGAAACCGGAGCACCCGGAGGAAACCCACGCAGACACAGGGAGAACGTGCAAACTCCACACAGTCAGTCGCCTGAGGCGGGAATTGAACCCGGGTCTCTGGCGCTGTGAGGCAGCAGTGCTAACCACTGTGCCACCGTGCCGCCCACGTACGCGGCTGTTAGCTTCCAGCTTGCATTGCCTTATAGTGTGATGGTGGAATGGTTAACTGAGGTATGCAAAAGGAAATTGGATCATAATTTAAAAAGGATGACACAGAGAAGGTGGGGAATCCAGATCTATTCTGTGCTGTTAATTCTACAATTCTTTCAGAACATTTCAGACTTTGAAGCCAGAGTTTCAAGCTGTACTCTCCATACTCCTATTAGTTTGTAGAATGTTCTTCATGTGAGTTTTACTGCCCATTTCTTAATTGCAGAGGACTGCTCATCTTGAGTAGTTCCCAGCATCACACATCACCGAGGGCTGTGGGTTCCAGCTTATGATTATTAAAACCATTAGGATTTCAACAGGAGGAATAGCCAACTGCATTTTAAATGCAGCAAGTTTAAAAATATTGTTCTAGTCATAGCTCGTCTCTCCAATGCTCAAACTAATTTACTGTAAGTTACATTGACCATTTGTTTCCCCTGAGATTTTAATTGTCATGACTATTGCCATTCTGCCATTACTGTTCTCCTTTGGCCAGAAGAATTGGACAGTTGGGTCATTGTTCCACGGCTAATGTCAATTATCTTTAATGCCTTTGTTCTTCAGAGACTAAGGAACAGTGCTAACAGAAAGCTGCAGACTAGTGATTGAAAGCAGCTAGAAAGGGCACCAGCTGGCTTTGGAATTACTGTTATAGAAGGCTTATGAGTTTGAACATTTCCCTGGAGGAATGGTATTAGAATGTTACCTCTATTTGGGATGACGGAGTGAGTCATTACTGTGAATTTTATTACTCTGGAAACTCCCGATTCTACTAGTCCATGGGACTAAGACTTTCAAAGCCAGTCTGAGATTGACACTTTTGGTTTTGTCAATTCAAAAGTGATGATTTTATTTTGTACTTTATCTTCAAGTGTGACATGCTTATTTGAGAAATTACCAAAATTGCCCTTCCTCAGCTCTGCTTTGGATAATAGTTTTTACTCTATCTTTTTTTGAGACCTCTGTTTCATAAAACTGTGGAATCCCTACTGTGTGGAAGCAGGCCATTTGGCCCATCAAGTACACACCAATCCTTCAAAACAGTCTCCCACCTAGACTCATCTCCCTACCCTATCCTTGTAACCTTGCATTGCCCATGGCTAATCCACTCAACCTGCACATCCCTGAACACTACTGGCAATTTAGCACATCTTTGGACTGTGGAAGGAAACTGGAGCACCCAAAGGAAACTCAAGCAGACCCAGGGAGAATGTGCAAACTACACACAGACATTGGCCCAAGGGTAGAATCAAACACAGGCCCCAATGCTGTGGGGCAGCAGTGCTCGACAGTGAGCCACCGTGCTGCCCCTACTGTATGTTATTGTCAGTCTGTGTTTCTATGTGACTTCCATTCCCCCAGTTACTATGCATATTAGTCATCCTCTCCCTCTCTTTGTCCTTGTATGCCTTTGCAATGTGCTAATTGTCCCAAAGAAAACTCAATTCTGCATGTGATTCCAAATACCTGTTTTCACTGAACAACCTATTTAATGTGGCATCCCCACACTTATCTGTGTTCTAAAGAAACAATTCCCTCCATGACTGCCTCATTAGGTCCACTCCCTTCACCAATCCATCCTCCACTCCCGCCACCTTCCCTTGCAGCAGCAAGAGGTGTAAAACTTGAGCCCACACCTCCCCCCTCACCTCTGTTCAAGGCCCGAGAGGATCTTTTCATATCCAGCAGAGATTTTCCATTCACCTCATCTACTGCGTCCGTTGCTTTCGATGTGGTCTCCTCTACACTGGGGAGACAGGATGCCAGCTTGTGGAACATTTCAGGGAACATTTCTGGGGCACACATACCCAACAACCCCACCGCCTGTGGCTGCCTACCTCAACTCCCCCTCCCACTCTGACAAGGACATGCAAGTCCTGAGCCTCCTCCACCACCAGACGGCTGGAGGAAGAATGCCTCATCTTCCACCATGAGACCTCTTCACCCACATGGCACCAACGTCAACTTTACTACTTTCCAAATCGCCCCTCCCTCCACCTCATCCTCGATCCAACCCTCAAACTTGGCATTGCCTTCTTAAACTGTCTTGCCTGTCCACCTTCCTTCCTGAAGAAGGGCTTATGCCCGAAACGTTGATTCTCCTGTTCCCTGGATGCTGCCTGACCAGCTGCACTTTTCCAGCAACACATTTTCACCACCTTCCTTCCCATCTATCTGCTCAATCCTCCTCTCCGACCAATCACTATCACCCCCACCTGCATCAACCAATCGCCTTCCCAGCTACCTTCCCTCACCACCACCACCACCCTCCTATTTATCTCTCAGCCCCCACTCCCCACTAAACCACACCCCTCCCCCTCCCTGGCAACATCCCTGATGAAGGGTTTACACTCGAAATGTCAATTCTCCTGCTCCTCGGATGCTGCCTGACCTGCTACGCTTTTCCAATGATTCACTTTAAGACTATTTAATATGACACTTGTTAGGGCTTCTTTATATGAAGAATAAGTGAAACCATTCTAAACTCATACAAGGAGAAAGTAAGGACTGCAGATGCTGGAGATCAGAGCTGAAAAGCGCACAGGTCAGGTAGCATCCAAGGAGCAGGAGAATTGACGTTTCAGGCATGAGCTCCCAGATAACGATAAGCTCCAGGATGTTGATAGTGGGTGATTCATTGATAGTAATGCCTTTAAATGTGAAAGAGTAATGCTTAAATTATTTTTCTCAGAGATGACCATTCCCTGGCATTTATGAGACACAAATGTTACTTTCTACTTGTCAGTCCAAATCTAAATGTTGTCCTAATCTTGTTGCATTTGGCCATGGATTGCTTCAGTATCTGAGGATTCTTGAATGGTGTTAAATATCCTGTAAGCATTGGTGAATATCTTCATGTGTGTCAGATATGACACCAACCAGCGGAGAATTTACCCCCTGATTTGCATTAATTCCAGTTTTTGCCTGGGTGTTGCTGCACCCAGTTAAATGTAACATTAATGTTAAGGTCTGTCACTCTCGTCTCACTCTTTTGTCTATGTTTGAGCTAAAGCTGCACTGTGATCAGGAACTGAGTGCCCCTGGCAGAACCCAAACTGGGCATCACTGAGCAGGGGCTGCTTAATTAGCACTGTTAATGACACCTTCCATCACCTTTCTGATGATTGAGAGTAGATTGATAAGCGTTAATTGGTCTGTGGGATTTGTCTTTTTTTTCTGTACAGGACATACCTTGGCAATTTTCCACATTGTCAGGTAGATACCTGTCTTGCAATTCTACTCGAACAGCTTGGCTAGGAGAGTGGTATGTTCTGGAGAACAAGTCTTCAATACTACTGCCAGAATATTGTACCTTTGCAGTATCCAGTGCCTCCAACCATCTCTTGATATCAGGTGGAGCAACTTGAATTTCTCAAAATATTAATAAATACCGTTCCTAAGAATCTGTTCTAATAATTTCCCTACTACCAGGCTCACCAGCCTATACTTCCTTGATATTTCGGGTTCCTAAAGAAGGACTCATGCCCGAAACGTCGATTCTCCTGCTCCTTGGATGCTGCCTGACCTACTGCGCTTTTCCAGCAACACATTTTCAGCTCTAAACTCATACAAGGTTAGTGAATTACGGCCTGATTCAGTTTTCAAATTTCTCTTGGTATTGATTGGTATAAATTTAGCATGTACCTTTCACTGCTAGGTAAAATTGAAAATGTTCTGGTAAATCTTCCAGGAAGTGAATTTCCTCTCTTTTGATATAATGATTTGGTACATAATATTATTTGAAATTTTATTTTCTG
>NC_057743.1:3278087-3352609 GCF_004010195.1 Chiloscyllium plagiosum
TTCCAATGGAAAGAAACAGGGAGGAGTCACATACACAAAAGCTAAAAGAATTGAGAAAGAAGTGAAATTTCTCTGGAAAGCGCTGGGAACAGGGAAATATTATTTTTGATGTTCATGTCAAGACTTTTCAGTCCTTTGTTTTGTGAAATAAATTTATGTTCTGTTGCCAAAGAACATTTGAAGTCCTGTGTGAATATGCTTCAGTGATTAATCACTATGGAAAGCACCTACAAAAACTAAATGTATCATACATCAAGCCAGGTTTCACTCTTGTATCTGTTTTGTCCAGTATTACCATCAACTGGGATAATATCACAGTATCATCATCAAACTAGGAGCCATTTCCAGATGGATGTAATCCAGTTAGGTGACGGCAGCATGGATGAGGTGAATACTTTCTAATTTAAAGGCAGAAAGTGTTTGTCCCATTCTGCAGGTGACTGCAAGCATGTTTGATGGCTTGTTCTTGTGCTGGCACAGCAGGAGAGGTGATTTAGCTTTAAGGCATAGGGTTTCATCAGAACCACTCTACAAAATTTAAGTAAGCCTACCAAAAGTAAAATATAATAAAGAAAAATTAAGAAATCCTAATGAGGGATCAGGAAATAAAATTGTAAACAGGTGGAACCAACCAACAGATGGGATCTCACTGATTATCTCTTTTAAACCCTAGCTTGTATTCATCTTCATGAACATCAGTGGAACTGAATCTTTGTCACAGGGTATTACAGACAGCAAAAAAGAAATCCTAAATGTTAATTACCTCCTCTCAAGTACAGTTTAATTATGCTGTTTTTACATGGTAGGAAGTGGTTGTCTTGTATGGAAAGGCTGGACCTCAGCAAATAGTTAAGAGAGATAGTCAAATGTTATCATTAATCATGAAGGGAATTGAATACAAAAGTAAGGAGTGATTTGGAGATGCCAGGGTGTACAAAGTTGAAAATCACACAACACCAGGTAAGGTTATGCTTCAGTTATACAGGGTATTAATGAAACTGGAATACTGTGTGCAATATTGGTAATTTTATTGAAGAAAGAATGTAAATGTGTTGAAAATAGTTCAGAGAGGTTTACTAAACTGATACTTGGAATGAGTAGGTTGTCTTATATTGGAAGTTGGACAGGCTAGGCTTGTATTTGCTGATATTTAGAAAAGTAAGGAATGACTTGATTGAAACATGTAAGATCTTAAGGACTATTGCCAGAGTAGTTGTGGAGAGGATGTTTCCTCTTTGGGGAAAATCAAAAATTAGGCATCACTGTTTAAAAGTCAGAGGTCGCCTCCTTAAAAGTGATGAGGTATTGTCTTTTTCTTGGAGGAGGATTGGGAGTCTTTAGAACTCTCTTCCTGAAAATGTAGTGGGAGCAGAACATTGAATATTTCTACAAAGTAGATGTAGATAACCCTTTGTTAAGCAAGGGAATGAAAGGATGGCCAGAAATGTGGATTTGATGTTGCAATTACATTAGCCATAATCTTATTGAGTATCAGAACAAACTGGAGGGGCTGAATCAACGTTTCGGGTATGTCGATTCTCTTGCTCCTTGGATGCTGCCTGACCTGCTGCGCTTTTCCAGCAACACATTTTCAGCTCTGATCTCCAGCATCTGCAGTCCTCACTTTCTCCTGGAGGGGCTGAATGGCCAATTTCTGTTCCTTGTTCTTGTGTTCTTAATAAATGGAATTTAGAAGAATGAAATTCAATCTTATTGAAAGAAATAAATCCTTGGGGGGGTTTGACAGAAAAATATTTACCCTTGTGGGAGGGACTAGAACTAACGAACACAGTTTGAAAACAAAAGGCATTTCTTTTAAGTCAGAGATGAGGAGAATTTTGTTCTCTCAGAGGATTACCAGTCCTTGAAACTCTCTTCTCCAGAGATCAGTGAGGTCAGGGTCATTGAAGATTTTAAAAACAAAGGCAGATAAATTCTTGACTAACAAGGACGTCAGAGGATATATGAGGAATCAGATGTGGAGTTCAGGCCACAGTCAGATCAGGATGATCTTAATGAATGGCAGAGCAAGCTTGAGGGGCCGAATGACAAACACCTGCTCTGAATTCAGATGCTTGTATGGCTCTCTTAATCTATTAACTATTAGCCCTCTTAACCTATAGCTAGTTTATGCTAAAATTTTCAATCATTTGGATAACCTGAGTAATGGTGAGTCCCCAAATCTCAGAACCACTTCTCAAATATAGTTGTTTCCCCAGAATCTATGCTGTAAATCCTGTGAAGACAAAGAAACATATATCCTTTCCAGTAAATCCAGTGGTTAACAAAGAGATCTTGCTTTGTAAAAGAATGCTGTCATCTGAGACTGAAGTAAAAGGGCAGGCTGCTGATTTGTTTGAACTATATCTAAGATAAAACACTCGACGCTGCTTGTGTAATTTGAACCGATTAGGATTGACTGACACATACAAATAGATGGCTTGCAAATGTGAAATAGACATCTGTCAAGGAGCTATGGATGATTAGAGAAGACAATTGTGATACTTCTTATATCAGTAGCCTGTGTTCCTTCTAATCACTTTACTTTTGATCATAAAACCAATGGTGACAGACATGTGCAAGAAAGGTTATATGAAGCAGAAAGGATTCAGAAGACAAGTACAGCACTGTGCTTCAGTAAGCTGAGCCACTGATCCATTCCCATGAAAAGAGAACTGGTCTTTATTAGTCTTTCTCGAACAACATCAAGTGTATAAAACTGTTTTGACATGTTCCTGCACGATATCTAATAGAGATTACTGACTGTCACAGATCACTGCACCACATTTGTCTTGTGTAAAACATTTACTTCTTTTTTTGAACCTTTGAAGACTTTTTGAACATTCAGGGGTAGTATTTGGAGCTTATACCATTGGTTGACAATGTCATGTGTTGTTGTTCTATTGAAACTGCTCAGGAGTAAGAAGATGAACAAGGTAATAAATATCAAAGTAAAAAAAAAATTAAGCTCCAACATTAACAATCAACTGTCTCCAGAGCAAAATGTAATTCTTGTCCCGCTCACTGTCCTCTATTCCCATCTGAAGCCAAAATATTTTCAGCCAAAGTAAGTCGACACATGCCTAGCAATCTGAGAAACAACAGACACACCATGTAGGAGAGAGAACATATACTTCATTTGTCCATAAATATACAAATTGGGTTCAAGGAGAAGGCAACATCAAGAATAGTTTTCAAGCTTCGACTTCAAAGTAACACTCTATTGTACATTAATACTAAATACTGTTGTGCATAGTAATCAAAGATATACCAGGCTCTGATCTTAGTGTTATATCAAGTCTAATCTCTCATATGCTTCTCTCATCTAAGCCAATGAACTCCCCTCTTCTATATAATGAACTCTACCCATACCCTGCGATTTATGCTCAGTGAGGAGCAGCTTTATGACAACATTGCAAGTTTGCTCCAAGGTCCAAAGCCCTTCCACAATAAAGAGTTTCCTTTTCACAATGGTGGTTTGACAGATGGAGCCTTTTCTTTAAAAAACATCAATAGTTTTAAAAGTTGCTGAGAACGTGCTTTACATGCAACAGGAGATTGTAACTCATGCATTAGTCTCCAACTTTGATTGCATCCTCTCGCCACTAATTGATCAATTCAGAGAAAATGGCTGACAGGTAACTGTTCCCAACACTGCAATTTCAGAACCCATGTTTGGCCCTGACATTGAGGAGTTGACCCAAAGGATAAAATCCTGCTCCCTATTTGCTGCAATCAGCCCTTCCAGCTCTCATCAGCAGTTATGGTAGAGTTCAATTCTCTCTTGGACTCTCATATAAAAAAAATTGCTTTTCATGTGTTTAATCCCAAATAAATACCTTTTGAAGGGTAGATGCCGTTGTCTTTCAGGTAAAGGCTTGTCTCAGCTCTGTTATCCACATGCTGTTATTTTTAAAAGCTTGTGCCCTCATTGTGGAGGTAGTAAACTCAGCTCCCAATTAGTGGTAGCAGATATCTCCAGAAAGCAGGAGCTGCCTGCAGCATGCCAAGAGTGTGCCCTTAGCTTGTAGAATAGAACAGATCTTTCAATGTTGGGATGACATTCCAGTGGCCCCTGACACTAATCTAGAATTCCAACCTTTCACTCAGCAGGGCTTCAGGCAGCTTGAGTGTACACATTCTTGATATCTGGTATAGTATTGACATAAGTGCAGGAGTTCCAAGAACCTGGTCTTTTAAGCCTTAGAATACCTGGGAATTTTACTAAAACTTCATTTAGAGATGACAATTTTAAAGGCACCTCCCAACCAACAAGATTGTTCATATCCACGTGATTGGGAAAACAGGACTTTGTTTCCTCACCTCAAAAAGAGATGATTGTTTGACAGTGAGTCACCTGAAAAGCAACATTTCTGACAATGCAGCAGTCTTTCAATACAGTTCAGACCATGTGCTCAGGTTCTTAGATGATGCTTGAATCCATGTCTTCCCTCATTCAGACATGGGAACCCTACATTGTACAGATTACATTATTGGGTGATCGCAGGGTACTAAGGCGTTACAGTAAATCCACTCTAATAGAGTTAGTGAGATGCAAATAACAAGATAAACCATTGCGAGAGGGATAAGACTATGGATTCACATGAAGACAACAACTTGCCGTCACTACTGATACTTACTGTAAAATATAAAATTGGCAATTAGCCCAAGGCTTGTTCAACTCATGAAACGATGACAAGTCATTGAGAACTTCAAAAGAGCAACAGAGAAAAAAGGAGATGGTTATGAGAGTATCTGGTGTAGATTTTTCTCTATAACCTGCAAGTGAATTATTTGATGATTACCTGGGGTAATGTGGAGGAATCTGGGATTTCGCTGCCTGTTGGGAACACGTTTCAAGTGATTTCCCTTCCATTATGGTTATGGGATTTTACCGGAGAGTTTTCTATTCTCACTGCCTGGGGATTTCTTTACAACTAGGATTAAAGCCAATCATCCATTCTTCTGTTTTCAAATCACAGCAATCATTTATCAGCTCACTTCAGTCGATTGTGTCATTAATCAGGCTAGCTTTCAGTGCAGTATATGTGTCATTACACATCTGGACATATTGATTGAAAGTATCTATAAATGACAACATATGGGAGTTCTTGTGCCACGATGGTGGCATCTCTACTCCTGAACCAGAAGATCCAGGTCCAAGTCCAAACTGGGCTGGAAGTGTATCAGAATATGTCCAAATATTTTCAATCATTTGCATTCCTTTACAAGTGATAGTCAAATCACCAACTGAATACAAGTTAATATCAACTGACAGGCATATTATATATTTACAATAAGGACAGGATTCAATTAGCCCCTTAAACAAATTTGGAAGTTTTAAATGCTAGTGAGAGTGCATGCATAATATTCATTTATCGCTATAAATTTGTTTTTGACATCATTGAAATTCTGGGGGTTTAATTGACAACTCATCGAAATCAGACACGGAGATCATGCTGAGTGCTTATCTCGTAATTGTGTTGCAGGCAGGATGGCATATTCCTGCAACTGGTGCTTAACATGATTGCTACCTGCAGCCAGCATTACCAGCACTCTTCATTGCTGAACATAACAGGTAGCTTTTCTTAATTGCAGTTGGGAGAAGTCAGGGGATTTGCAAATTGATTTTTGTCTTCTGATTCTTAATGGGAAGATTGAACATGCGAGAGAAAGTGATGTAAGTTTTACAGACGCTGCACTGGCAGTCTTGGTGGAGGACAGAAGAAGCAGATTGTTGATAAGTAAGGGAGTAAAAGGTTATCAGGGATGGCAGGAACGTGAAGGGATCGAATAAGCTAAGATCTTATTACGTGGTGGATTAGCTCGAGGGGCTGAGTAACCTACTTCTGCTCTTAATTGGTGTGTTTGAATGAGAGATATCCTGCATGTGCAGTAGTGGAGCCTTGCAGACAGATGTGCAGGGTATGCGTATGTGTCTTTAGTGCAGACTGCCTGCAGTGATTTCCCAAGTATTGCAGTGCACTGCAAACTGAGAAATGTTGTTGATTGTATAGTGTATTGGGATGTGATGATGATGTGAATAATGATGTTTCTGTGTTACCATAAGAACACAGGACAGCAGGCATGAGAAGAAGAAATGGAACAGGACAGAAATGCTGCAGAGAGCAGTACTCAGTGACATGTACATCTAAGTGATAAATAAAGAGTGTTACAGTATTGAAGTGAGTGAGAGAGCCTTACTCTAGGATAAGGACAAACTTGGGATGCTAGGAACTGAGAACAGTAGCAGCCTCATAAAACAAAAAGCTTCAAAAAGTACAAGCTCCCTGAATGTGGCAACACAAGTCGATAAGATTGTAAAGAAGGCATACAGTGTTCTTGTCTGCACCAGTCAGGAGGGATTCCTGAAGAAGGGCTTATGCCTGAAACATCGATTCTCCTGCTCCTTTGATGCCGCCTGATCTGCTGCGCTTTTCCAGCAACACATTTTTATGCATCAGTCAGGGCATTGACTATAAATGTTGGCAAGGCGAAAGTGAGGACTACAGATGCTGGAGTCAAGATTAGAGCAGTGCTGGAAAAACACAGCAGGTCAGACAGCATCAGAGGAGCAGGAAAATCGACATTTCGGGCAGGAGCCCTTCATCAGGAATGAGACTGGAAACCTCGGGGGTGGAGAGATAAATGGGATGGGGTGGGGCTGGGAATAAGGTAGTTGAGAGTGCATTAGGTGGATGAAGGAAGGGGTAAAGGTGATAAGTCGGAGAGGAGGTTGGAGTGGATAGGTGGGAAGGAAGATTGATAGGTGGGACAGGTTATGAGGATGGTGCTGAGCTTGAAGTTTGGAACTGGGGTAAGGTTAGGGGAGGAGAAATGAGGAAACTGGTGAAGTCCCCATCCTCATGACCTGTCCCACCTGATCACTATCTGCCCACCTTCCTTCCCACCTATCCGCTCCACCTTCCTCTCCAACCTATCGCCTTTACCCCTTCCTTTAACTACCTATTGCACTCTCAGCTACCTTCTACTCAACCCCAGCCCCTCCCATTTATCTCTCCACCCCCGAGGATCCCAGCCTCATTCCTGATGAAGGACTCCTGCCCGAAACGTTGATTTTCCTTCTCCTCAGATGCTGCCTGACTTGCTGTGCTTTTCCACTCTAATCTTGACTATAAAAGTTGGCAAGTCAAGTTGCAACTATGGAAGACTTTAGTGAGGCTACATTCGAGTGTAGTTCTGGTCCCCCCAATTTAGGAAGGTTTGGAGACTTTGGAGAGGTGCAAAAGAGGTTTACCAGGATATTGCCTGGATTGGAGTATATTATTTATGAGGAGAGGTTGGACAAACTTAAATTGTTTTCACTAAAGTGTCAGAGTCAGAGGGCCAACCTGATTGCAGTATAGAAAATTATGAGAAGTATGAATAGGGTGAATAGTGAAATAGTGAAGAGTGGAAATGTCAGATACTAGAGGGCATAGGTTTAAGGTGAGAGGGGTCAAGTAAAGGGAGATGTGCAAGCAAAACATTTTAGACAGATGGGGGTGGGTACCTGGAACACGCTGGCTAAGGAAGTGGTGGACACAGATATGTTAGCAAAGTTTAAGAGACATTTAGACAAATAAACTGGCTGGTAATGGACAATTACAGACCAAGTGATGCAGATGAGATTAGTTTCGAATGGCATCATGATTGACACAAGGTTGATGGACTGAATGGCCTGATAGCCTAGAAGAGTCAGAGAATTTTGAATCCATAAAGGGCCAACAAACAGGCACAAGTCTACAAGATAAACATAAACCATAAACTTAGCTACACAGTCTAAGGCATGACCACACAGAGATCTTTCAAAACATATGGCTCCAAAAGCAAGTTGCAAGAAGCCAGATAATTAAAAGTTAAGAGACAAGGTTACCTTGATATCCAGAGATAATGTCCTTATCTAGCTTTGTAGTACTTATTCCCAGTAATTGGCAGATTTCACTCAAAACTTCATTTTTGAAAGTGATTTCATGCATTGATCCGTGTTGAGTTTAAGTTAGCAATATGACTGCATATTCTCAGAAGATCATAGAATCCCTACAGTGAGGAAACAGGACATTCCACCCAACAGGTCCACACCAACCCTCCGAAGAGCATCCCACCCAGACCCATCCCCATACCCTATAATTTCCCATGGCTAATCCACCTAGCCTACACATCCCTGAACACTATGGGCAATTTAGCATGGCCAATCTACCTAACCTACACATCTTTGGACTAAAGATATGGTTCCTTCTGACAACCCTTTTGCTTCTCCTCATTATTCCCCATCAAATTTTCCAACAACTTCTAATGTTATACATATGAAATTCTTTCACTGACCTTTCTTGTTATGAATCAAACTCATCACAGAAAGTTAAGCTAAGCACTTTTGTGTCTGAGTACCCTTTAAACAAAGTGATAACTCTCATTTATCTGCAGCCAACCTCTCTGGCATTGAAAATGAACAAGTTTAGAATCTCATCCCTTGAAGATTTAGTAGCTGTTGAATTTGAAACAATGAAACCTAAAATCTTTACTTGCTTTTCCACTTTTTTCATGTCTAAGTTACTATTTTCTTTTTTCCTTTATTTAACTTACCCAACTTGACATTTACTTTGTCACTTTGATTTCATTTATAACAATGTACTGTCCATTTCATAATCATTCATTTTAACTATATAAGAAAATATATAGTCATTCACATCCAGGAAGCTCTGTCAAAAGGACACTGCAGTTTTTGGCTCACACTTTCAACTACCAGAATATAAAATCTCCAAACATTTAAAAGAGAAAGTGTAAGGTTGGCGATCATTTATCAGTCAGCAGGAATTCTTGGATCAATATACTTTCATATTTTTCATGAAAGTGAAAGTCAATGGACAATCTCAGAGTAGCAGTGAAGTCACCCAGAATTGACACATATCACTCCTGTTACGTTCATGATACAGTTCACTCCTATTCTTTCAAGGAAACTGATCGATTTAAATTATTTTAAGTGCACACACAATAGAAATTAATCAACTTATTCCTCCTCATGAGGTGTGAACTTTTTAAATATCTTCTCTGTTTATCAAATTAATCTTTAAAAACTTATTATAGGGGAGCCACTATTTTCTATTTTGTGATGACAATCTGGAAAGTTATGGTCAACCTCCTCAAATAAAGAAGCTCAGCAAGCCTTTAAATTAAATGGCAATGATTCTCAAATCCAGTCTTAACTATGCAAATGCAACCACAAAAATTAATATAAAATCCCAATTGAGGAATGAACCTACTCAGAAGCTATCTTCTCATAAAGCAGTTTTGCATTTTCCATTTTGTAGACTCCAGTGTTCCTGCAATATCATTTTGAGCTTGTTGTAAAAAATTATACTCTACAGACCTGTGAAACTTTGACATGAAGCAATGTTTGGAATGTATAAAACATTACTTTTTTAAATAGCAAGGTTCCACAATCAGCAACACGATCTACGATGAGATAATTTGCTCCATGGATGTTGATTGCACGATAAAAATTAACTAAGACACCAGGGACAATTCACCTGCTTTTCTTCAAAATGATGCAGTAGTATCTTTTCAAAAACTAGCCCTAGATTTAGCACTAGAGTGACATTTCAACTCAGAGCTTCATTCCAGGCTGCAGGGGAAATGTATCATTTTGTCACAATGACAAACAATACTGTGTTTGAGATTGAAGTTTATTTTGGGCTGAGGAAAGAAAGCTTAGTGAGCAAAGACAAGAGCGAAGGAAATCCAAGGTCCATGGTGCACACCATGGGCAAAATGGAATATTCTCCCCAATGATGGCTGGGCCGTTTGAGTTGATGAGAGGGTGGCAAGACATGCCATCTGTGGGAGCTATCAACTTCGCAGCGGCAGAGGTGGAGATGCTAGAGGTAACTGTAAGACATATCCTTTCCTCCTTTTCAAATGGCATCACCGGCAAGCTAACATTAGGAAGAAGACAGCCGGAGCAGGGCTCTTGTCAAGACGGCAGCAGCCTGGTTTCGCAGCAGAGCCAGGGCCTCCTGATTGCTGTAGTCCCAGTGTGGCTTCCCCTGGTGTTGGAGAAGTAGCGGCTACAGCTGCCTTAGCGTGGTATGGGCAGAGCCAGGACTCCTGGTGTTACTGAGGCAGCAGCGGAACCAGGGACTTCTGGTGGGAGGGCAAGTGTGGGTTCAGCATGGGACCTGGCATTGATGGAGACATGGCAGTGGCAGTGATGGAGACATGGGCCTAGTGGTGAAGGAATGGTGCTTAAAGAGTGATGACACCTACATTGGTGGGTCCAACACAGGCAGCGATGAGGCGGTGGAGGAGGGATACCAGAGCAGGTGGCGTTGGTGAGCCGGCTGAGGCTCAGGACCCTCATTTAGTTCTATCTTTTATCCTTTTTATTCTTAAAATATTCATAATGGCACTGAAATGTGGCAAGAGTTGAAGCTTTTCACTGTATTTTGCTGTTAGTATTCACTGTAAAATACAAATGACAATATATAAATAAATAAATAAATAAATACCTCTGCCCTAATTACATCGATGGTTGCTTGGTCTAGGGAAGGACTCCTTGCTCCACAACTTATTGAGACCATTAAATGGATGTTTCATTGCACAAGTAATGGCTTAGTTTCATTGACACTGGTAGGAAGGCAGTGACAGGTGGGACACTTTTAACATCATGAAGCTAAAAAGCAAACCATGTAAGGATTTTTTGCAGAGTCCGATGGTAGGAGGGAGTAGTGTCAATGCCTTAGACAAAGATATCAGTGTGTGATTGAGGCACCCAGCATCAGGGATGCAGCTTCTGCCAAGAACCAATTACTGTCCTTGCTACTCAGCCTTTAATCCTCCCCCAAAGCCTACCACTTCATGACCCTGCCTCCACTCTCCCTTACCTGTGCTATGGTGATCCTTGAGGAGAAATTTTTGAGGGGCCTTGGAGGGAAGTGAGGGGGGAGGTGTGGCGCAAGTTTTGCACATTCTGCGGTTTCAGAGGAAGGTGCCGGGAGTGGAGGTTGGGTTGGCAGGGGGTGTGGATCTAACGAGGGAGTCACGGAGGGAGTGGTCTTTACGGAATGCTGATAGGGGAGGTTTTTTTTGAGCCTTGGAGGGAAGTGAGGTGGGAGGTGTGGGCGCATTTTTTTGGGGCCTTGGAGGGAAGTGAGGGGGGAGGTGTGGGCCAAGGATCAGCTATGGTGATCCTTGGCCTCAGTAGCACTGGCAGCAGCTACCATCTCTTAGTAGTGGTGCCAAACAATGAGGAATTGCTGTTTTCTGATTGGCTGATAGAAATCAACAGGCAGGACTCCCACTTCAGAGTCCTGATCCTGGGCAAGGCCTTCTGCTGCCCAGACAGATGCCTGATTGGTAGTTACTTCAGTGTGCCTGTCTGAAAATGGGGCAATACAGGAGGCTTACCAGATCTCCAGCCATCAGTTAAGTCACGTCGTAATCTCCATTAAAGACCACCTGATGTTCCAGAGGCTAAGTGCTGATATGCAAGAGGATACTGGAGGAGTGTAAGCAGGCTCTGAATCCCCCTGTTCAATCCCACCATTTGTAATGAGTGAGGGATTGTAATTCAGCTTTTAGTGACTTTTCTCTAAAGAACCTCATTAACGTGACCCTGAGTCTAATCCACTGGATGGAAACAGGATGGATGGAGAGCCTCATGTGCTACATGGAAAATCAGCTGACAGCAGGCTTTAGTCTGGACTGATTGACAAGCTGCTCTATGCTCAATATAAGCATCCCTTACAGCACCTAGCAAAGTAAAAAACGATCACCTTCTTTAAAGTCAGCTAAAAACATGTGCTCAGTGAGCTGGATTCCAGCTAAACGAATTCAGCATGATCTGGGACTCTTGCAGTATTTTTGTGGTAATTACAGCAGGCCCACACTGACCTAACACCTTTTTTTTTATTTTCTTTATTCATTAGATGTGGACATCACTGTCTGGGTCAGCATTTACTGCCCATAACAAATTGCCCAATTGAAGGTGGTGATGTGCTGCATTCTTGAACAGCCATAGTCCTTGAGGTGTAAGGACACCCAGAAGGCTTATGGGAAGGGAGGTCCAGGATTTTGTCCCAGTGACACTGAAGGAATGGTGAGATATTTCCACCTCAAGTATTTGAGTGGCTTGGAGAGGAACTTGTAGGTGGTGATGTTACCATGTATCTGCTGCCATTGTCTTTCTGGATGGTAGTGGCCATGGATTTGGAAGGTGTTATCCAAGGAGCCTTGGTGAATTTCTGCAGAATATCTGATAGAGTTT
The DNA here is from genome assembly GCF_004010195.1 of Chiloscyllium plagiosum. Taxonomy (NCBI): domain Eukaryota; kingdom Metazoa; phylum Chordata; class Chondrichthyes; order Orectolobiformes; family Hemiscylliidae; genus Chiloscyllium; species Chiloscyllium plagiosum. The sequence goes on from NC_057743.1 coordinate 3,290,350, forward strand.
GTGGGCTTGGAAGGTGATGTTAAAGGAACCTTGGTGAGTTATTAAGGTGCATTTTGTAAGTGGGGTGCTTGTCCTCAAATTCCTGACAGTGGCATACAGGACATTTTATCAGCCAAGGCATAGATTGTAACAGCAGAGAGATTCTGTTAGAACTGTACAGAACTTTCATTAAGCAACAGCTAGAGTACTGTGTATAGTTCCGTTGTATGCACTACAGGAAGGGTAGAATTGCACTGGAGGTTGTGCAAAGGAGATCCACAAGGATGTTGTCCAGAATGTAAAATTTCAGCATTAATAGAGGCTGGACATGCTCAAGTTCCTTTGGAGTAGAGAAAGTTGAGGAGGGACCTGACAAAGGTTATTAAGATGATGTAAAGCATGAACGGGGTTGATAGAAAGCAGCTGTTCCCCTTAGTCGAAGGATTAAAAACAAGGGGGTGTACTTTTAAAGTGAAAGTCAGGAGGCGATTTGAGGAAATGTTTTTTCACCCATAGGTTGGTGGGTGCCTGGAATGGACTACCTGGGGTGGAGATTGTTGGGGGTGGGGGGGAGGTATTGTTGAGGCAAGAAACCTCACATCTTTAAAGTGTACTTGGATGAGCACTAGAAGTGTCATGACATTCAAGGCGATGGGCTGAATGCAGGAACATGTGACTAGTGTTGGTAGTGGTGTATTTTTGGTGGTACTAATGAGCTGTGCCAAAGGGCCTCTTCTGTCCTATGTAATTCTATGATTCTTGATTGTTGCTACTGTGGGTCAGCGATGGAGGGAGTGGATGTTTGTGGATGTGCTGCCTGACATGCTGTGCTTTTCCAGCACCACATTCTCAACTCTAACCTCCAGCATCTGCAGTCTTCACTTTTGCCTTATCGTGGATGGTATTAAACTTCTTGAGTGTTGTTAGAGTTGCACTCATCCAGGCAAGTGACTTGTGTCTTGTAGATAGTGGACAGGCTTTGGGGAGTCAGGTGGTGAGTTACTTGTTACAGAATTCTTAGCATCTGTCCTGCAATTGTAGCCATAGTATTATCTATTTTTCCCACAGCACCACCCACATTACAGTAATCCTGAAAATATGGAATCCAACAGATGAAAAATTTTAAATTGTAAACTTAATCAAAGAAGATGAGCCGTGATTTCAAAAGGTGATAAACCTTCTTTAATCCTCAGCTAAATTTTCTTCACTCTTTGAGTTAGAGTCGTGTTAGAGATTTCGGTCCTTTCTGTAAAAAAATAAAAAAGGAGGACCTGGCTCTTCCATGATCCTTACACATGTTGCTGGAAGGTGTTTTTCAAAACCAAATTACCACAAGGGAGAAACTCTTTTGATCTTGCTGAGTACAGCTGGCCAATGTTTGGGCAATTTTGAAAAAGAATTGCCTGAGATGGAGCAGAGTCTTGTTAAGAAGGATCTGTTTTAGTTCTACAGGTTTGTACCAGAGATCCCAATTATTTTCCAATAGACCCTATTTTAATATTTTAAAATGTATTTGAAATCGTTGCCAACAAAAGCAAAACAGCAATAAAGCAGGTTTATAATATTCAGCATGTAATTAATAAAATAAGCATATTAAAGATCATATAAATATGAAAATCTGTATTTTTAGAGTGTATCATAAATATATTATATTATGTACTCACCAGTCTGTTATGTTATATGGGCCAGTCCAGCTCATTGACTTTGGCTGAGCAGCAGTTGATGCACAGGTCAAGGGTTTCCAACTGGTTTATCTTGGTGCACAAGCCTTCTATGGTAACAGGGTTTTGCTGAAACATACCACAGCTCAGCAGCAGAGGCAGCACCACATGGAGGCAAGATCCTTAACAGACCTGGGACTCATTCCTCACTACATTTGCTAGTGCTGTCAAACTAGTTTGTGAAGGGATGGGAACCTGAGGGGTAACCCAAATTGGATGGAAGTGAGATTGGTAACAGGAAGTGAAAAAGATGCTAGAGAGATTAGAAGACAGGACCACCAGAAGACCACTTCCATCCAGAATAATATGGACAGCAGATACATGGGAACACCACCACCTGCAAGTTCCCCTCCAAGCCGTTCATCTTCCAGACATGGAAATATATCACCGTTCCTCCACCGTTGGTGGGTCAAAATCCTGGAATTTCCTCGCAGGTCAACCTATAGCATGTGGACTACAGTGGTTTAAGAAGGCAGCTCACCACCATCTTCTCAAGGCCAACTAGGGATGGGCAATAAATGCAGGCCAGCCAGCCATGCCCACATCCCACAAGTTAATATAAAAAAAGGAGAGACAAAGTCAGCCATCAAGTATGCATCAAAAGCAAAATGATATCAAGAACATAATCACTCTACCTGAATGAACTCAGTATTTATAGAAATATAACTGATTTAAAGTCACAAATAAATATACTCAGCTTTAATCTTGGATGTAGGTTTGCTCGCTGAGCTGGAAGGTTCATTTCCAGACGCTTCGTTACCCTACTAGGTAACATCTTCAGTGGGTCTCAGATGAAACAATGCTGAAAATTGCTGCTTTCTACTTATATGCTTGGGTTTCTTTGGGTTGGTGATGTCATTTCCTGTGGTGAAGTCACTTCTTGTTCCTTTTCTCAGGGGGTAGTAGATGGGGTCTAACTCAATGAGTTAATTAGAGGAAACTTTCAAGACCATCAATAATACCCTTACTGGCATAAAATTCGCTAAACAGGAGGAAAACAACAACAAACTGCCATTCCTAAATGTCACAGTACAGCAAACAGCCAATGGGAATTTCAAACCAGCGTCTCCAGAAAAACAACACATATAGACCAAATATTGAACTACAGAAGCAATCATCCCAACACCCACAAATGAAGCTGCATCAGAACATTATTTCAATGAGCCAACACACACTGCAGCACAGAGGAACTACGCAGAGCAAAGTAAAATCATCTACACAATGTATTCAAAAAGAATGGGTACCTAATGAACACAGTCCGCCGATTTCTCAGCAGCAAACCCAAACAAGCAGACAAAACACGTCCAGAAACCCTACATCAAAGACATCTCGGAAATGACTGCCAGACTACTCAGACCCCTCAGCATCATGATAGCCCACAAACCCACCAACACACTAAAACAGCAGCTAATGAACTTGAAAGACCCTATACAGACAACAAGCAAAACTAATGTCTTTGCAAAATACCGTGCAAGGACTGTAACAAACACTGCATTGGACAAACAGGCAGAAAACTAGCCACCAGGATACATGAACATCAACTAGCCACAAAAAGACATGAGCCTCTCTCACTAATATCCTCACATACAGATGAGGAAGGACACCACTTCGACTGGGACAACACATCCATCCCAGGGCAAGCCAAACAAAGACAGGCATGAGAATTCCTAGAAGCACGGTATTCCAACCGGAACTCTATCAACAAACACGTCAAGTTAGACACCATCTATTATCCCTGAGAAAAGGAACCGGAAGTGACTCACCACAGGAAATAACATCAGCACAGGAAAAGAGAGGATCTCAGATTGGAAGGGTAATCTGTTTGGGTGACAAGAAGAAACAGCAAGAGCAGCAGACATTGGTTAGATCTACTTATCGGCAACAAACTTTTAGTAGTAATGTAGGGCATGGTATTAAACAGAAGATGAGAGAAGTTTGTAGCACAGGCAGCACAGTAATCATGCATATCCGCATATAGACTGGATAAACCAACTGAGCACTAAAGCTGAAGAGGACAAATTTCTGAAATCTGTTCAAAATGGTTGTTCTAAAGCAGTATGTTAAGGAGCCAACAATTAGATCAGCTCCTTTAGATCTAATATTATGTAATGAAATAGGGCTAATTAACAACCTTGTTGTAAAAGAACATTTAGATATGACTGACAACAATTTGATAGCTTTCTATATTATATCTATGAAAGTGAGGCAGTTCATTCAGAACCAAGGGTGTTCAGTTTGAATAAGGGAAATTATGAAGGCATGAGTTGGCTGAGTTAGATTGGGGAAAAACATGACTGTATATAGGGAATGGATATTTTTTAAAGAATGGCTCCATGATTTACAATAACTATACATTCTTTCGACATGCAAAAACTCAGAGTCAGCCAACCATGGCTAACATAAGAAATGTAGTTCACAATCATGGTTAAAAGAAAATGCCTGTAAAGTTGCCAGAAATAGCAGTAATTCTGAGGATGAAGAGATTTTAAGGATATATCAAAAGAGGACTAAGAAAAAATAGGGAAAGAGAGAATTGAGTATGATTGCAATCAAGCAAAAATAAAAGGACAGTAAAAGCTTCCTAGGTACATAACAGGGAAATATTTGGCTACAACAAATGTTGGCCTTTTGTAGATAGTCAGGAGCATTTATACTGGAGAATATAGAAATGGGAGAGGAGCTAAGTGATTACTTTGTATCTGTTTTCATCGGAGAATATACCAAAATCTCCCAGAGCTCGAAATTCAAATGACTATAAAGAATGAGTATTTGAAGGAAATTAGCAATAGAATGATGATTCTACTGGAGAGATTAGTCAGACTGACAGTTAATAAATCCAGGTAGTTCTCCTATAAAGCCATAGATGGGTTTCAGTGAAACCTTGTTTAATGGAAAATCGCTTCATATACATAATGGAGCAGATGGGAAAAATGGGGTTTGGGGCAGACCAGCAAAAAATAACATTCACAATCGCTCAAAAATCACTAAACTTCAAACACAAAGTATAACGAAGGCTGAAATCATACTTATTAATGAAACAAAAGTAAATTTAACACAGTACATTTTTTAAAAATGTAAGAAAGCTGCTCCCTGTACAGTAGATTTCACAAAAAGCTGCTCTGTTGGCAGCTGACATCAGCAAGAAGGCTGGCACTGACATTGCGCACACGGTACGGTACGGCACGGTGACTGGCACTGACATTGCACATACACAGTATGGCATGGAGACTGGCACTGACATTGCACACACACGGTACGGTACGGCACGGTGACTGGCACTGACATTGCACATACACAGTACGGCATGGAGACTGGTACTGACATTGTGCCTACACAGTCCGACACAGAGACTGGCACTGGCATTGTGCATACACAGTACAACACAGAGACTGGCACTGACATTGCGCATACACAGTACAACACAGAGACTGGCACTGACATTGCGCATACACAGTACGACACAGAGACTGGCTCTGACATTGCACAAGTGCAGAATGGCACAGAGACTTTGGCACGGACATCTGTGAATGCACAGAATGAAGCATGCGACCCGATTCCTGGTGGAATCATACTATTGCGAACAGAGGTACGTGTTCTCGAAAATACCGTTCTCTAATTCTTCAGCCATGTCATAGCCAAATCGTGCTGCTGAAGCACTGTAATCCCAGAACTACTTGCATCCAAGAACTGATAGCTGACTTTGAAAGAGGTGGTTATATGATAAAGGGAGATGTTCAAAGAGGCCTATGTGTCCTTGTCAATAAGTCACTGAAGGCTAATATGCAGGTGCAGCAAGCTGTTAGGAAGGCTAATAGGATATTTGTCTTTGTTGCAAGGGTATTTGAGTACAGGAATAGTGATATCTTTTTCAATAGTTTTGAATATACCTGGAGTACTGTGTGCACTTCTAGTCTCCATATCTCAAAAAAGATGTTATTACTTTTAGACAGAGTGTAGTGAAAGTTCACCAGGCTTGTCCAGTACTGTCCTATGATGCAAGATTGGGCAAACTGAACCTGTGTTTTTAACAGTTTTGAAGAATGAGAGATGATTTCATTGAAACTTGTAAAACACTTAAAGGGATAGACAACTGACATGTTTCCCCTGAATGCGGAGTTTAGAATGAGAGGGCACAATTTAAAAATAAAGTGGATTTATTATTAGGTACAAGGAGATTTTTTTTTAATCAGAGTGTAACTAACATTTTGAATTCTCTACCACAGAGGCTACGAAAATTCAGTCTTTGAATATGTTTAAGGTAAAGATTTATAGGTTTTTGTTTACCAATGGTGCAGGGTTATGGGAACTGGATGAGTAAAAGCTTTTGAAATGTTCTATCAGCCATGATAGTATTGAATGATGGAGCAAACTTGATGGGCTGAATGGTCTCCTGTTGTTCCAATGTACCTGCAGTCAGACCAGGCTTTGAGACTCATTGAAGTGACCATTGGCAGGTGCTAATAATCTGGGGAGAGGGATTGAGAAACCAAAAGGACAAGGTTTGGACAGCATGCTAGTTAGGTCTTGGGGCTGGTGCATGGTGCAGTTTTAATTTTGAAGGAAGGGCAGCCGGGGGAACCATTGGTTTATGTTCTGAACAGAGCAGTGGTAAACACTGCACAGGCAATAGCTTTCCCTGCAGTAGTGAAAATCACCCAGAGAAACAAATGATATTAAATTGAAGGAGCAGCACCTGCAGAAACAGGAACAAAGTTAACATTTCAAGACTGTGGCCTTTCATCAAAACAAATTTCACAAACCAAAAACATTAACTTTGTTTCTCTCCCCAGCCTAATCTACTGAATATGTCCTGAATTTTCTATTTTTTTTTAATTTCAGATTTCCAGCTTCAACAGTATTTTACTTTAGTATTAAATTGGGGAAGGTTTTGCTTTAACTCAAAATCTACATTAAAATATGCAGGGAGCACAGTTAAATTGACTCGTGGTACTTATATCTTCAGGGACGGGGGTTGCAGAGCAATTAAAATCTCATCAAGGGTGTATTTTAGACAGCTTGAACAGGCCCATTTGTCTCTCATATGATACTATGCACCAATTGCTCGAGTTAAATTTGGAATCCTCCTTCACCTAGTAAGCCACCAGATTTTCATTTTCAAGGCAACTATTCAAGTGTTTTTGGCTACAGACCCAATTGATAAAGTTTCATACAAGTGGTTCGAAGTTACTTGAACAAGGGTTGATAATTCTGAAGGAATAGTCTGGCTTAGATTGTAACTGAGGTCTAATTTTTCTACCACAGCCTGTTTTTAACGCCTCAGTGGTTTGCAAACTGGTGCTCAATATGACAGAGAAAAAAACATTATTTTAGCTGAATTCTCCTGATGTCTGAGAAGGTACTGCCAAATCGGTTGGCAACATGCAAAGGTGTGTTCGTTGATCGTTCTGTGACAAAAACGCTTTTAGAAATGCACTGAAACCATGCCAAATCAACAGTGTCAGAATTCTCCAAAGTGCCCAATCTGTTAAGCTAACGTATCTGTGTCACTGTGCAATGAAAGAATTGTGTTCTCCAATTCAATTGCCACAAGGCTATTGACTTCCTATCTACTTTAATGGCTTATAATATTTATCTTCCTGTTGATTAAAGATTCACTGGGTTAACATGAAATCCCACTGGGGCATACTTTACATTGTAGTGCCTCAGATAATGAGGCTAAATCTTTCTTGACTTTCAGTGGTAACTTCAGTGCAAGCATACATACAAAAAGTCAGAAGCAATGCTCCTGATGTTCATGGTTGTAAAAGCTTCTGATTGTTTTATACTGTGGATACTGTCTTTAAGGTTAACAATATTTAAGCTTGATCATCCTCTGAAATTAACCTTTTGCTTCATTCATTGAGCACTTCATCAATGCATTTGTGATCAATCACATTCTCCAGCCTTGCCTTCCTGCCAGCTTTATGGTGTTGTCCTATCTAGTTGGTTATAAACTGTTCTGTTCTGGGGTCTTGTTTGGTCTCTGAAACCAGAATTTTTCACATATATGTTGAATGATTTTTGTGCAGCAAGCTTTACAGATGCAAAAAAACGGGGGGCTTGTTTTTGGAGAGATTCAACAAACTATATCTGCATCGGTGGCTGCACTCTGCTAACTATAGAAAGAGTTAGAATGTAATGTAGTTATGAAAGCATATATCTGATCGTGGTCTGCCATTGCTTAGAAACATATTCAATCAAGGCTTCAATGGTATAGCCCTATTTCTTGCTCAGAAAGTCCTATCTGAAGGCTTTAGTTAGTAGAGGCAATTACTTAATTCGATGAGTGCCTCTAACAGATTGGTTTCTGAGAAGTCACACTCATGCCCTTTGCTGCAGCATCCTCTGACAAGCTGGACAGTGGAGCCATGAGGATTGATGTCTACATGACATGAGTCTGAATCTATTCATCCTGATGTCTATTCATCCTATTCATCGTGAGTTGAGGCTGGTCTCCAATTACCCTCCACCTCTTTTTTGGATCGTTCCAATTTTCCACAGAAAGTCCTGATGTATTAATTCTGCAAAACCCCTCACTGCTGATGGCAAGTATAATGTGCAGGGGTCTCTTCTGATGTTCATTTATCTCTTGGCTGCTAAAATAAAGCTAAATATCTTACTGTAATAACTAATTCAGTAATGATATCATTGGCAGTTCAATCCATAATGATATTTCCATTTCCTGTTGAAGTCTTTGCTTTGTTATATAAAGTATAGACTACAATGTTTCTTTGTACTCATTTGTTTTTCTTTCCTTTTACTTTTTCCCTCTTTACATCTGCTTCACTTTGCTTTTCATTGTTGCTATTCTTTTATTGCGCTTTATTCGTCTTTAGATTGGTCCCGGAAGAATATAGAATACTACAGATGGAACAGGCTCTTCAGCAAATTAAACAAATCCCTTCTGCCTGCCTTTGGTCCATAACCCTCCATCCATTGCATATTCATGTGCTTATCTAAAAGTCCTTTAAGTGCAGGCTTGTAGCAGCAAATTATTGTCACTTGATGGCATTCAAAACAAATAAGAATTGATTACTTCACACAGGCTTCCCTCTCCTTTCATGCCACATTGTAAAGACAAATTGGAGAACCAATTGATCTTTGCACATAGTTAGTTTAGAAAACTGCTATTGAGTGTTTTAAAAACTGTACAGGTAATCCATTCAGGAGAGCTCTGTATCTACACTCTAAGAAGCTTTTGAATGCTGTATTTTCTTAACTTTCAGTCAGAAAGCAGCCTCTCAATTCTCTTTGACAGGCCACAGGTCTCCTAACTTGACAGAATTAATATTTATGTAGAAAGAAGGTAGCTCTGTATTCTGACTGTTCAATTTACAGATCTTAACACACAAAACGTGGTGTTGTTAATTTCTGGATGCTTTGGAACCCAGGTTTGTTATCTAGTTGGTGTTTAATGAAGATTCCAATTGTCTACCACCAAGAACTTACACTATTTTGTTAATGGCCACAATTGCTTACCATTAACAGCCACCATGATGTGTGCTTCACCTTCAGCAGGGTATTTTTATCTAAATCATAGGACTATAAGATATAAGAGCAGAAGCAAACCATTATGCCCAATGCTCCACTGTTTAATAAGATTATGGATGATCAGCTAATCCACAACTCTACTTTCCTGCCTTTTTCCCATAACTCTTGATTGTTTTACTGATCAAACATATCATCTCAGCCTTAAACTTGACAACCCAGCTTCTATAGCACTCTGCAGTAAAAAAAATTCCAGAGATTCATTACCCTCTGAGAGAAGAAGTACATTCTCATCTCTTAAATAGGTGATCCTTTACTTTGAGATTATGCCTCTGATTCTAGTCTCTCATTCAAGCGGAAAAATCATTTCTCCATCTACCCTGCCAAGCCCCTTTAAGAATCTTGTACATTTCAATCAGATCTCTTCTCATTGTTGTAAACTCCAATGACTACAAACCCAATCTACTTAACCTCTCCTCATAAGACCTTCCCTCCATAACTGATATTACTAAGTGAATCTTCTTTGGATTGTCTCCAATGCCAGGATAGATTTCCCTTAATAAGTGGGACAAAAACTGTTCACAATATTCTAGTTGTGCCCTCATTAGTGCCTTCTATAGCTTTAGCAAGACTTCCCTATTTTTATTCCCGTTCCCTTTGAAATAAAGGCCATTTCAATTGCCTTTCTTATTACCACTGAACCTAGATGCCAGTATTTTATAATTCATGCACAAGGACTCCCAGATCCCTCTGTTCTGCAACTGTCTGCAATCTTTCTTCATTTCAATGTTTTCTCTTTTATTGTCCATTTATCTGATGTGCTGATGCTTATTGGATTCTCCTTTGATGAGTGTGGAGAGACTTGTGGAGTTGTCTCCCCCAGTGAGTTGTTTAATTGTCTACCACCATTCACAATTGGATGTGACAGGACTGCAGAGCTTAGATCTGGCAATACAAGAACTAGATATGGGCAAGATACGACTGAAAGATTCATTCAAAATTCATTCCAGCTCCTGATTTATACAAATATTACAATCACTGATATTCTGTGTCTAAGCTAATATTAAGCCATTTACTTACAGATAGTAGCAAGCTTTTATCAGCATGTCATACCAGGTGGTCCTAGTTAATTTGGAATTTGAGACCTGTATATCCTCAGGTCACATGTTATGATACAGGGATGATATCATGAGCATGGTTCTTAAAGATATACTGCAGACTAACTATGAGGCATAACTCAACAGAAGGCTGCTGATTTTTAGTTGGGGATATGGCAACTGGCCTTGCAGGATGACTTCAAGTGGTTCTGGGCCTCAGAGGCCCAGATTTGGTCTGTGTATCATTAGTAGTGTTCTGAGCTGGCACCAGCAAAGACAAAGATAGCGACAGTGCTGGGTATGGTGGCCCTGAGAGGTAACACTGCATATTCACAACTTGCTTGAGACAACAATGTAGCAATCCTACCAATGATCTGGAGGGCAGATTGCTGGGCTATTGCAACAGCCCGTGACTGAGCTTTCATATCTGTAGCAATGCTAGCAGCAGGCTGTATTTGCAAGACTGGAAACTGGGTGTGATGACTTCAATTCAGTCTTTCACTGAAATTCAAGATGTCAGGAGGGCATCTGTGTAAAAGAAGTGGAAATGTCAGCCTACAGGATAGATTCACAGTTGCTCTCAGGGGGTTCGACTGCACTTCTTTCTTTATCCAGAGAGTGGTGGGGGCATGGAATGCGCTGCCTGTGGGAGTGGCAGAGTCAGCATCATTGGTGACCTTTAAGCGGCAATTGGATAGGTACATGGATAGGTGCTTAAGCTAGGACAAATGTTAGGCACAACATCGTGGGCCGAAGGGTCTGTTCTGTGCTGCATTGTTCTATGCTCTATGTTCTATGTTCTATACAAAAAAAAGGCTCCAAGCATGCCGCAAAGCTTTGTGCCAAGTTGTAATTGAATTTTTGCTTGATAATGACTTTTTGGGTCTTCTTTTTAATTCATATGCGAAATGTGAGCTAAGATAGCATTTATTGTTCATCCTAAACATCTTGCAGAAGACAGTGGTGAACTGCCTTCTTTAATTATGCCAGTACTTTGGGAACAGGGATGTCTACATTGCTGATAGGGAGGGAGGTTCAGATAGCTGCCAGTTTTGAGGCTGTACAGGAACAGCTTGGTTATTGTCATGGCCCAGGGCCTTTGCAGTATCCAGTGCCTTCAGCTGTTTCTTGATATCACATGGAGTGAATTGAATTCAGCAAAGACTGACATCTGAGATTCTGGGGATCTCTGAAGGAAGTTGAGATGGATCACGCACTCAGCACTTCCAGCTGTAGATTGTTGTGAATACTTCAGTGCTATCTTTTGCACTAATGAACTGAGTTCCCCTTCATTGAGGATGGAGAGATTCGTGGAGTCTCCTCCAGTGAGTTGTTTAATTGTCCACCACCATTCACAATTGGATGTGGCAGGACTGCAGAGTTTAGAATTGATCTGTCGGTTGTGGGATTGTTTAGCTCTATAACTTGCTGCTTATGCAAGTAGTCCTGTTTGGTAGCTTGGCCAGGCTCACGTCTAATTTTTAGGTATGTCTGGTGCTGCTGCTGGCATGCCTTGCTGCAATCTCCACTTAACCAGAGTTGATCCTGTAGCTGCATTGTAAAGGCAGAATGGGGGATATGTTGGGCCATGAGGTTGCAGATTGTGTCAGAATACAAGTCCAACTGTGATACACTGGTCTTCATGTGAGTGGTGCAGTTGATGATGAACTCACATTTGCAGATGAGTTCACTAATCTTGATTATTCTTGTGAGATCATTAAATTTTGTGAGGAATTGCATCCAAATTCTTCAGATTATATTGCTTACATGTACTACACTGTCTTCACTGACTGTCATTTACTGGTCTCCTGTGGACAAAGAGCATCAATCCTTAAGTCCATAACTTGCATTAAGGTTTCCAGCGATAAGATCTCAGTACCTTGGTGCTGACAGTGCTCTGATGCACTATTTATCAGTGTTCTTCCTACTCAGAATATCTTCCAAAGTTCCTGCTCCGGTTGCAATGCACCTTCCCTTTAAGCAGCATGGGCTAGCTTTAGTTGGGTTTGAGTTGCATGAATTTGGACCTTTGCTGAAATATACAGCCACTCAACAGTGCAATTAGTTCTTAGCTGCATGCAGCACTCAGTTAAACAAGAAGGCAGCTCATGGTTTGTGTACTGGGTAAACATGTATCATACAGTATTATCCTCACTCTTGTTTTGGGAGCCAATCAAGTTTTGTTTACAATATATTTCAAATTCATAGCTAAAATATTTAAATAGCAGCAGAACTAGACAGAACAGCTGGACTGACATTGCAACTAATTGATAGAGAAGAAGCTTACAAGTAACTGGTGTGAACATTGTATAGAGAAATCAACACTTATACCGAAGCAACATTGGCTTTTATTCATGTATCTCACTGTATAACAGTACGACAGTTGTTCACATTGTGCCTAGCCTTTGATGTGGAGCATCTCCCAGATTCAAATCAGGCCAATCTGCTTACTCTCATTCATATTGGCCTCAACTAATTGTTTGTAACTACTGAGAATCTGATTTGCAGGGATTTGTGACTAGTTGACATGAAGCAGTTGCAACAGCAGGTCAGAGGCTGGGAATTCTGCACTTCTCAAATTTTTTCCAACTTACACAAAGCCCAAGTCAGGAGTGTAATTCAATACTTCCCACTTCCTAGGTAAGAGTAGCTCCAACAACACTCAAAAAGCTCAACACCATCCAGAATAAAACAACCCATTTGATCAACACCCCATCCAACACCTTCAACATCCATTCCCTTCACCATCGCTATGCAATTTACATTTTAAACCAGGCAGGTAGACTCTGACTGATTAAAGCATTGCCCTGAGAAATGAAGCAGAAAATGAAGCAACTACTTTGAACTGATGATGTGTAAATTTAAACAGAACCAGTTAACTGTCAGTCAATAATGACTGGTGTATTCTCCATGCCAATATCGCTACCATTCACTGTCTGCTTTCCAAACAACATTGTCTCTCGTACTGTTTAAATGTTGCTTTTGTTTTACTTTGTAATTCCTTGTGAATTGTCTTGTTGAGTACAAGGTGAAAGTCTTCAACAAAATGTGTCCTTCTTTCAGCAATGCTCAAATTTAAATCTGCTCATAACGACTTTCCCCTTTAATGCCATCACTCAGGACTTCAGTCAGTGAATTTCACACAGGCCATATGATCAGGAATTGAAGAGTGATGGAATGGAATCCACACGGTACTGATTGCTTCCCATTTACGCCATTTGCATATGCCCTGTCTGGCTGGAATCTTCAAATGTCTCTCACAGAAACTGGCATGATCACATTTCAAATCACTTTGGCAAAATATCTTTGTATTTGAGTTAAAAACAGTTCAGCCACAAATATGATTAGTTATATCTCTGTTTTCTTTCAAAGTCTTGTGGAGTTTCAGAACTGAATATTCACTATGGGGCTGGGTAACAGTAGGTGGGTGGTGTGAACCTGCCCATGTGAGGGATATTGCTGGTGAGGGAGTGAGTCACTCTTGAGGGACTTATATGTTCTCCTACTTAACCTGTTCAGGAATGTTATTACACACTTCTGGAGCAGGTAAAGTGTGAACCGAGGCTCAGAGGTAGGGATGCTACCACTGAGTCAATGGGGATTTTATGATGGCACCAGCTTTGTTGGCATGGAGACAGGCTTCTTGTTCAGATCAGGGTATCAGTGTGTTCTCAAGGTAGGAATGTCAATGAGAATCCTTCCACCATGTGAAGAGTAACCAGTAATAATAAATGGTAAATAACAGAGCAGGAGCTTCAACAATAAAGCAGCTTGCTCTCACTAACTTTTTTAAAATAACAAATAAAAAGCAAAAAAAGCTCTTAGTCCACCACCACGGTGTGAGGGAGGCAGGCAATGTCCTCCTCAATCTTTGACTACATTCCCACACAGCCTGTCGGGGATGCAAGGAAGGAGGGAAGGCTTAACCTGAGGACACCCTCTGCAGAGTGAAACTGTCCCTTCCCCCTAACCCTGCTATGTTGGAAAATAGAGGCTGAATGGAAAATTTTGTGGCCTCCATTAATTGGGTTTACTAAGGCTCTGAACAAATTCTAATAACCTGCCATCTCGTAGGCACATGGTAGGGTGAGCCAATCCTGAACCTGCATCAACTAATATGTGCAACATCGGGAACGGAGCCGAGAAACCAATTTGGGAACTAATATTTTTAGGCTTTTTTGGGTTCCTTTGGCCTTTATTCTTGATTTATGTTGGTTTTGCAGACACTCTAACAAATATTGCTAAAAACAAAGCCAATAACTCAGAAGTTAGAAAAGAAAAATAGGTCAAGAGTGAGATTATGGAATCATAGAATCCTCATAGTGTGGAAACAGACCACTCAGTTCAACAAGTCCACACCACTCCCTACTCTATTCCTGTAGCCTTACATTTCCCATAGTTAATGCTCCTAACCTATATATAGTGGGCAATTTAACATGGCCAATTCACCTAACTTGCACATCTTTGGACTGTGGATAGAAACCAGAGCATCCAGAGGAAACCCAAGCAAACACAGGGAGAACATTCAAACTCCACATGGGCAGTTGCCCAAGGCTGGAATCAAACCCAGGTCCCTGGTGCTATGAGGCAGTAGTGTTAACCACTGAGCCACCATGCCACCCAAATGCAAAGAATAATTTTCTTACCCCAAACGTTTGCTGGGACATTGAATGTAGGAGGTAGGAGAGCCAGACTCTAGGATTGTGTTTAAAAGAATTTAAGTTTAAAAATTTAACATTTAAAATTTAAAATTACAATGGTACATGGAACTGCAAAATGGATTGGACCAAGTGAGTAGGTCTTTTACTGAGCTGGTTTAGGGATGATGAGCTGAATGGCTATCTTCAGTTCTGTGGCTGCGAGTTTAAACTGACCCATTGTATCTTGCGGCAGTTTCAATAACTGTTTGTCCAGAGAATATTTACAAATGGGTTCCACATCCACAATAATTAAATAGAGGTGTTTAAACACAGCACATGCTTCCCATATAAAGGAGACACCTGGCTCATGAAAATTTTAAAATGCCTGTTTTCCCAGCAGATAGATTTAAGAATTAGTTCTAAGGGTCAGATTGGGAGGTGTTTCATAGTTGCTAAATGACGATTTAGGTAGTTATTGTTATCAATTTTCTTATTCTGGAGTGATGACAGAGGAGTCAAAGATATAGGGTTGGGAAATGGTGAGAAGATAATTGTAACAGCAATGTGGAGCTAGAGGTGGTCACAGAGGGAGGACGATGCACTTTTTCAAATTACCAAGATCGACAATAAGAGTCGGCTGTTATTGAAGAGAGTAATAGGTGATTGGGACTTAACTTTCAAAAGCAAATGCAACAGCTGACAGCACATTAGACAGACAGTAGTTGAGAGACAAATAGAGAGTTCAGGGATTAACATGACGGAAGTGACAATAATCGATGTGGTTGATACATGGAGCATATACATCATGAGGCACTTCATGGATTTAGAAAGAAAATCCTGGTTAACCTCTTTGAGATAGCTATCTATGTGGACTTACAGAAAGATCCACCAAAGCTCAACAGAAACAACGTCTAATTATAAGCAAATCAAATTCGTCTAGGAAGGAGAAAATTGATTAAAATAATAGGTAGTAAGTAATTTGGAGAAGTGCATTGTCAATTTGGAGGGAAATGTTAAGTGTAGGCACATATGTGTCGGTGCTCAGAGTTCTGGCTTTAACAATTGAAATAAAAAAAAATAGACAATTAAAGTAGATTGATTAGATTTCCTGGCATTATAAAATCAATAGAGAGGGGAGGCGATGGCCAAAATGATATTATCTTTGGAGTATTAATCCCCAGATCCAGATAACATTCTGGGGACCCAGGTTCGAATCCCACCACAGTAGATGGTGGAATTTAAATTCAATAAATATCTGGAATTAAAAATCTAATGATGATCATGAATCCATTGTTGGTTGTTAGAAAAACTCATCTGGTTCACTAATGTCTGAGGGAAGGAATCTGCCTACTTTACCTGGTCTGGCCTACATGTGACTCCAGACCCAAACAATATGGTTGACTCTTAAGCCTCCACTAGGCAATTAGGGATGAGCAATAAAAACTGCCTAGCCAGCAATGCCTTCATCCCATGAGTGAATTTAAGAAAAAAAGAACTTCAGAAAAAATGTGAAAAAGCACTTTAGTTGATTATCTTGCTGGGTGGATGCATGAGAGATGACATTTAACAGTGACAGTTCCCAAATAAGTCAAACACAAACTATAAAATGAATACAACTGAATGACTGCAGGCCAGATTTTTTTTTAGGTAAGTTGATATACTCAGGTCAGATTAGGTGGTAAATTGTTCTAAAAAGCCAATCAATGCTGAGACAATTAGTCAACCTTGATTTTCAAAGTCTATGCTTCATATATATGCTCCACCCAGAACCATCTCCCTATCCTGTCCTTATAGTTCTACATTTTCCATGGTTAATGCTTCTAACCTAACATCCCTGAACACAATGGACAGTTTAACATGGCCAATTCACCTAACTTGCATATCTTTTGACTGTGGAAGGAAACCGGAGCACCCAGCGGAAACCCACGCCTCTTGTCACCTCTGCAACGTTGACCCCTAAACTTTCTACAAACTATTGTCTGTCTGATGACAATATTAGCATAATGTGTAGGAACAGAAAGAGGCCATTCGGCCCATTGAGTCTGTCATTCAATGAGGTCATATAACTGTTATCCTGTTTCCTCAATAGTAGCAAGGTTTACAATAGCCTTCAGCACTAAGTAAATGTTTTTGAGTTGTTCTCTCACCAGCACTAACATTTTAGCTTGATTAGAGAGGAAAGCAGACTGTGTGTTGTCCAGTTCTTGTTCACAGATCCACTTTTCCACTGTTCAGAAACGGCATCTGCTGCGAACTATCCATTTCTGTATTCCTGAGTCCACCCCCTGTTTTTTCCAAGCTGAATGCTTCATCAACAACTTTTCATGTTACAGAGGAAACTCGATATTCAAAGGACATGGGAAGAGAGTATTTTGTTTGGGTTATCGAACGCCTGATAACATAGCTCGCCATGCATCGGGATCTTGCGATCTTGTTCGGATGATCCGAAGTTCGGTTAATCAAATGCTGGATAATCGAGGTTCCTCTGTGCATTGTAGCTGCCAGACATGAGTGAATCAACTTAGAGGTAGAGATTTGAGTTTCAGTGCCTTTACTAACAATGTCATTTTTGTCTCAAATTAATCCTTGTTTACAGTTGATTGTCTCAACCTAGTCAAGTGATTACAGCAGCTATTTTAGATCAGTATTTGTATGTTATGAATACATTTTTAGTCTGCAATACATTCTGAACAGCCAGTGACACCGGGACTGGTGTTTCACAAATCATATAACTAGGGAGGTTTAAACTAACCAGGCTTTGTGTGGTGTGATTAGAGATATAGAGCTTGGGTAACTGTAACTAAAAAGAAATAGCAAAGCAAAATATTATTGTGAGAAATGAAGATGAAAGAATGCCAGGAAGAAACAAAACAAAATATACCTAAGAATACAGCAGGAGAACAAAAATGAACAAAATTAAAGACTCTATATCTGAATGTCCATAACATTCATAAAATAAGTTAAGTGGGCTGTGCTGAAATGAATACATATGATATGACAGCTACTGCAGCGATAAGGCTGAATGATGACAAATATTGGGTCCTGAATATTGAGGATTTTATGTCTTTCCAAGAACAATAGGAAAATAACTAAACAGTATTTGAATCAAAGCTGGTATTAGTGCAATAGATGGAGATGTCCTTGATTCAGGAGGTAAGTATGCATAATCAGTTTGAAGAGAGATGAGGAATAATGGGGGAAAGGTATCACTAATGAAAATGATCTGCAGGCCTAGAAAAGTAATCAGGATGTAGGAAAATGTATACAAGAAGAAACATGGATGCTTGTGATAAAGGTTTGGCAATATTATGGGAGATATTAACTTTTAAAAAACTGGAAAAATTAGATTGGTAACAGTAGTCTCAATGAAGAATACACAGGTATTTCCTCAACAATTGTATTCTGGGACTGAACAAAGAACAAGTTATATTAAAGTTGGCATTGTGACCTGGGACAGTATTAATTAATGATTTCAAAATAAAGGCACCTCAAGGCATCAGCAATGATAATGTCAATTAATTTTACAATCAGTTTGAAAAAGAAAATAGTGGATGTAACACTGATACTTGAAACTTAAGTAAGGGCAACTATACGGCATGAAAACCGAGCGAGCTGAAGTCAGCTCGGATATTTGGCTAGGGGATAGATCAGTGAAGAAGCAGTAGTAAATGCCTAAAGGGTTATTTCAGAATACTCAGTACATTCTCACTCTGAATTCCAAGGAAATGACCCATCATCTGAGGCTAACTAAAAAGGTTAAAAAAAATCAAACTAGAGGAAACAAGCATATAATTTTGGCAAGACAAGTGGCCAGTCAGATGATCAGCATGCAGTGAATGGCAGAGAATGAGTAAAAGGTTAATCATGGCAAATAACTTAAAGTATGAGAAAAAGATTGCTATTGAGTCATAGAATGATACAGCATGTAAACAGACATTTCAGTCCAAGTAGCCCATGCCAGCCATGTTCCGAAACTAATCTAGTTCCATTTGCCAGCGCCAGGCCCATACCCCTCCAAACACTTCCTATTCATATACCCATCCAGATGCCTTTCAAATGTTGCAATTGTACTAGCCTCCATCACTTCCTCTGGCAGCTCATTCCATAGGCATAGCACCCTCTGTGTGAAAACGTTGCCCCTTAGATCTCTTTCATATTTTTCCCCTCTCACCCTAAACCTATGTCCTCTAGTTCTGGACTCCCCGACCCCAGGGAAAAGACTTTGTTTATTTATCTTATCCATGGGCCTCATGATTTTATAAATCTCTATAAGGTCATCCCTCAGCCTCTGATGTCCCAGGGAAAACAGCTCCAGCTTGTTCAACCTCTCCCTATAGTTAGAATTCTCCAACCCTGGAAACATCCTTGTAAATATTTTCTGAATCTTTTCAAGTTTCCCAACATCCGTCTGATAGGAAGGAGACCAGAACTGCATGCAATATTCCAAAAGTGGCCTAACCAATGTCCTGTACAATCTCCTGTACTCAATACTCTGACCAATAAAGGAAAGCATACCAAATGCCTTCTTCGTTATCCTATCTACCAGCGAATCTATTTTCAAGGAGCGATGAACCTGCACTCCAAAACTTCAGCAACATTCCCTAGGACCTTACCATTAAGTATGTAAGTCCTGCTAAGGTTTGCTTTCCCAAAGGCCTGCATATTGTTTTAAGCTTTTCCTATTCATGTACTTATCCAAAAGTCTTTTAAACCTTATAGTGGTACCTGCATTTATCACTTCCTCTGGCAGTTCATTCCACACATTAATCACTCTCTGAATAAAAAAAGTTGCCCCTAATGTCCTTTTTAAAACTTTTGCCTCATATCTTAAAAATATGCCCTCCAATTCTGAACTCTCCCACCCAAGTGAAAAGACCCTTGCTATTTCACTTTATCTATGACGCTCATGATTTGTAAACCTTTACAAGATCATCCTTCAACTTCCAATACTCCAGTGAAAAAGGTCCCAGCTTACCCAGCTTCTCTTATAACTCAACATCTTCATCAGGATGAAGAGCTTATGCCCGAAACGTTGATTCTCCTGCTCCTCGGATGCTGCCTAACCTGTTATGCTTTCCCAGCAATACACTCTCAACTCTGTCTACATGTGATGCAAATTTCAAAGAATTATGTACCTGAACCCCAAGGTTTCTCTGTTCTACAACACTACCCAGGGCCCTACTTTTAATTGTATAAGTCCTGCCCTTGTTTGTTTTACCAAAATGCAATACCTGACATTTGTCCAAATTAAATTCCATCTGTCACTTCTCAGCCCATTGATCCAATTGATCAAGATTTTGTTGTAATCTTAGATAACATTCTTCACTTGCCATTATAGCTATGAATTGGAACAAAAACTCGAGTCTCTATCGGTATCTAAAAGGAAAAGAGGAAGTAAAGTGAGTGTTAGACCTCTAGAGGGTGAGACTAGGGAATTAATAGAAGATAACAAACAAATGGTGGATTTTATTAATAAACATATTGCCTTTGTCTTTGCTATAACGTAGATTTTTAAAAATCCCAGTAATACCTGTAAAGCAGAAGGTCAAAGGAAGAGAAGCACTTGATGAAATTACAATCACTTTGGAAGCAGTACTGAGCAAACTTGACAGATCTGCAGGCTGATAAGGTTCTAGGTAGTGCTGGACTTCAACCTAGGGTCTTAAAGAGTTGCTAATGTGATAATGGATGTATTGGCATCAATTTTCTAAAGTTTGTTAATGGAAAGGTTCCATTAGGCTGGAATGTAACAAACATGATCTATTCTGAAGAAGAGTCTTGGAAAGATAACACTGTTTCTCTCTCCACAGACGCTGTGAGACTTCTGTGTGCTTGTTTAAAATTTCCAGCATCTACAGCATTTTGCATTTAAGCAAGTATAGTCCCTCTATTCAAGAAGGGAGGGAGACACTAAACAGCAAACTAAAGGCTTGATGTCTGTCATGGAGAAGGTGTTTGAATCGATCCTTAAGGAAACTACAAGTTGGCACCTGGAAAAAGGTAATTGAGCAGAGTCATAGAGATTTACGGCACGGAAACAGACCCTTTGGTCCAATTTGTCCATGCCGACTAGATATCCCAACCCAATATAGTCCCACCTGCCAACACTCAGCCCATATCCCTCCAAATCCTTCCTATTCATATACCCATCCAAATGCCTCTTAAATGTTGCAATTGTACCAGACTCCACCACCTCCTCTGGCAGCTCATTCCATACATGTACCACGCACTGTGTGAAGATAAGTAGGAAAGTATATCATGAAGATGATAAAACAAGGATGTAAACTATTATAGGTCGGTTAAGGTGAGTGGAAGAAAATCTAGAAGATAAATATAATGTGGGAAAATGAGAACTTGTTTACTTTGGCAGGAAAAACAAAAAAGTAGAATATGACTTGAATAGAAAATGATTACAGAATTCCAAGTCGAGAGTGTGGTGCTGGAAGTTCAAGGTGCAGTGGGATTTAGGTTTTCTGGTGAATGAATCACAAAACGATAGTATGCAAGTACAATGATAGTATGTAAGTAAGAAGGCTAATGGACGCTATCCTTTATTTAGAGAGGAATTACTTGTAAAAATAAGGATGTTGTGCTTCAGGTGCACAGGACACTGGTGAGACCACATCTTGAATACTGGGTGCAATTTTGGTCTCTTTATTTAATGAAGAGTGTAAGTGCATTGGAGGCTATTCAGAGGAGCCATACTAGATTGATACCAGAATTATCATATTGTCTTCAGAGGGTAGGTTGGAAAGATTGGGTTTGTTTCCAGTGGAGTTTAGAAGAGTGGGAGTGAATTAGTTGAAGTGTATAAAATCCTGAATAGTCTTTTGAAGGTGCACACGGAAAGAAGGTTTACTCTTCTGGTGAGTGTTCATCTTCTAGAGGGTAAAACTTGAGGGTTGATAAAGGGGACGCTTTTAAAATTTAATATCAGGTTTTTAGGACAGAGTTTAGAGGATTTTTGTTTCTCTTAAAATGCTGTGTGATTTTTGAACTTTTTTGCCTCTGAAGATGGTGAAGGAAAGGGTTATTCAATATTTTTAAGGCAGATGTAGATAGATCCTTCAAAGGCAAAGAAATCAAAGATTATTCAGTAGCTGGTCATGTGGAATTTAAATTGCAAATAGATAAGTCATGATCTTATTAAGTGGCAGAGGGGTCGAGAAGAGTCAAATTGCCTTCTTCTGTTCCCAATTTGTATGATCACAAGTAGGCATGGTTTAAGTGAGAACTTGCAGATAGTGGTATTTCTATTTATTTTCTGCCCTTGTCCTCCTAGATGGTAGAAGCTGCTAATTTGGAAGATTTGGTCAAAGGAGACTTGATGAGCTTCTACAGTGTATCTTATACGTGGTACATGCTGTAGCCTGTATGTGTCAGTGATGGACCCAATTTATGTTCAATATATTTGGTGTGGTGGTTGGGTAGTCAATCAAGTTCACTACTTTGTTGTCAAAGATGTCAAGGTTCTTGAGTGTTAACAGAGCTGCAATCATCCAGGCACGTGCACAGTACTTCATTTTTTTCCTTCAGTTTGATATGCTTAATTTCCTTGGTCAATAGTGATTGATTTATTCTCTTAGAGCTCTCTTTCCTCACTGAAGTACATATTTACTGTGAGTTGTGGACTATTTTCATAAACATCTGCTATTGTTTAAAGCTGTCTTTTCCACCAAACCCTTTCTCAGTCCACTGCAGCCAACTCAGACTTTGTAATTAACATGAATTATGTTTAGCACAGTCGTTTACAACTCACATTTATTGCTCTCAAAATGAATGGCAAATTCTACAATGCTGTGGTCAATGTTCCCTCGGGATCTTTTTCTCTGGAATCATTTATTAAACTTGCCTCATTATACAAGACCAGATCCAAATTAGCCTAATTCCTGATTGGATTCACAACATATTGTTCCAGGAAACTGCCCCAAAACAATCTATGAATTCTTTATCAGGGATACCTTTTTGTATTTGATTTTCACAATCTACCTGAAGACCTAACTCACCCATAATTCATGTGTCATCTTTTTAATGTGTCTGCATTATCTCCTGATTTATCATTTGTCCTGCAATATAGTTCCTGTTACAGGACTTAGAGACTATTCACACCAGTGTTTTCTTCCCTTGTTACTTCTTCAGCCCAGTTGAATTTTATTTTATCCAATCACAGATCATGGCTTGCTATTGTACTTATTGCAACTTGTTCTTACAAAGCTAACCCACCACCCTTCTCTTCTTGCCTATCCTTTTCAAAAGTCACGTAACCTGAATATTTAGTTCTGAAGAAGGGTCACTGGACCTGAAAAATTAACTCTGCTTTCTCTCTACAGATGCTGCCAGACCTGCTGAGTTTTATTCCAACAATTTCCGTTTTTTTTGTTTCTGAATATTTAGTTCTCAGCTTTGATCTCCTTTTAATCAGGTTTCCATAATTGCTATAACATCACAACTATTAATATCTATTTGGGCTGTCATTCAGTTATGTTGTTCCAAACACCATGTGCATTCAAGTAAAGAGCCTTTGGTTTTGCCTTTTTGTCACTTTTCCCCTTTTAACTATTTATTGCTGTTTTACTCCATTCCTGTTCCACTTGAGGTATCATTATCTAAATAATTGATGTGCAATGTTGTCATTGTCTTTTGCTTTGTAAGCCCAAATATTCACCCTCCCAAACTCTTTCCCCATTACTTAATGCAAAGCCCTCTCTACAGTCCTATTGCTCAACTCACTAGGACACTGGCCCCAGGAGGGTTCAAGTGAATCCTATCTCACTAGAATACCTCCCTCCTCCCCCTGTGCAGGGACAGTCCCCCTGAAGCGAAACCCATTTCTCCCACACCAATCTTTGTGATTTGCATTTAACTCCTTGACATTACTTACTCCATCAAACCATAAGACATAACAGCAGAATTAGGCTATTCAGCCAATCGCATCTGCTCTGCCATTTGAACATGGCGGTTCTCCTGCCTTCCTCCTATATTGATTGAGCCCTTTACCAATCAAGGATCTATCTATCTCTGTCTTAAATACAGTAATGGCCTCATCTCCACAGCCCTCTGCAGCAGAATTCCACTGATTAGCTTCACTCTGGCTAAAGAATTTTTTCCTGAGATTATTATAATTCACTTTGGGTTTTTTTTTAATTGTTCATAATGTGCGGTGTCACAAGCTAGGCCAGCATTTGTAGTCCAGAGGACACTTGCAAGTCAATCATATGTGGACCAGGGAAAGAAAGCGGATTTCTTTCCATTGGTGAATCATTTTTTCAAACAAAAATCAACATTAGATACCGTTCAGCTGGCTCTTCACTCAGGCTAAATCTCACTGTTGACCAGGGTGGGACTTGAACCCATGCTTCTACAACATTAGTCTGTGCTTCATGTTATTCGCCCAGTGACAAGTACGTTAGCACCATCCCAATTTACTTCCAATCAACCCAGACCCCACTTCCAAGCCTCAGCTGGCAATGTGAGAAAATAGAGGTGTCACCGTGGGGAGACTTGCCTCCCCGTGCAGTGAAGCGTTTTGAATTTGTCCCCATCCTCCCTCTCTCGGCCAATCAGTCCTGGGTTATCTCCTGACCATCTTTCTGGTATTACCTGACACACTTTGGGATTCTCCTGAAGAAGTGAACACTGACAGCTCAGTGAAACTATATCGACTGCTACTCACTTACTCGGAACATATCAGGAATTTAAAAAGAAAGTTTGAGAAGAGCAGAATTCCTGACAAACCTTCCTTTCAAGCGTTTCCTTATTTCAGAACAATACCCAGGTGAATGGCCCATTTGTTGAACCTGTAACTTTGTTGTCGAAATGGCAATATCTGCTGTGCTCTGTCGTTGTCGCGGACAGGATGTTCACGGTCTGTCCTGCCAGGCACTATCCGGGCTTGAGTTTTGAAAATGATTTGGAGTCTCCGGCGCTGCAGTCATGCCCGGATCCCAAAGGGGGCGCTCGGTATCTTCATGAGGGGGCAATAAACTCCGGGAGGAATCTGTCAACTTCCTTACAAATGGTTAACTGTTTCCCTCGGATTTCCATTGCAGTTAATTCCGGCTCACAGGGGAGTGGAGATTCTGCTTGGAAGAGATTTGCAGCCTGGGTCAGGTGAATGTTAAAGGAACACAAATTGTGCCCATTCCCCCTGCGTCATATTAAACAATCATTTCCTCAAACCAGTTTAAAGTTACTGCAGTTTCGCCCTGACATTTACAATCGTCTAAGAATACCTCACGATTAGCTGTGGGATTTGATATCAGATTTTGTCTGTGAATTCTGGAAGAAAATGAAAAAAAAAACGATCAAACTAGCCAACCTGACCCCGATGTGTTCTGTGTCCAACTGAGTTCCAGCATAGCAGTGTGTTCATTTCCAAGCGTGTGTGCGTGTGTGTTTAACTGGTTGTGCGCCCTGCCTGTCTGCATCTGCTTATTTAAAGTCCTTTATAGAAGGAACATGGAGTTTTTTTTACACGATCTCCATCTCAAAGTGATTCCTGCCCCCACACCCGCATGGTTCCAAAAACATTGTTGTCGAAATGTTAACTCGGTTTGTTTCTCTCTCCAGGATGCTGTCAGACCTACTGAGTTTCTCCAGCATGCTCTGTATCCTTCAGATTTCCAGCATCAGCAGAGTTTTGTCTTTAGCTGTGTGACAGGAATGCATTAATTAGTTGTAGCAGTAGCAATAACTAGTAGTAACTAACTGATAATCCAGACATCCGGTTCTGTGGACAAGGGTTCATCTGCTACCTCAGCACTTAGTGAAATTTAAACTTAATTCATAAGTCTGGAGCAA
Organism: Chiloscyllium plagiosum; assembly: GCF_004010195.1. Classification (NCBI taxonomy): domain Eukaryota; kingdom Metazoa; phylum Chordata; class Chondrichthyes; order Orectolobiformes; family Hemiscylliidae; genus Chiloscyllium; species Chiloscyllium plagiosum. The sequence goes on from NC_057743.1 coordinate 3,316,075, forward strand.
AAAGCTCAATGACGGTGACAATGCCAGCTGTCTTATTTATTTAATATTTTTAGTTTGTTGTAAAAAGGAAACAAGTTGCTTTGAGAGAGGGAAATTGGTCTTCCATACCTGGTTTGGCCTACATGTGACTCAGACCCACAGCAATGGCAATGACCCTTTGAAATGGCTGGAGAGAGCTACTCAGTTCATGGGGTGATTAGGGAGTGGATAATAAATAATTAAGGAATAAAGGAAAGATGATTCAGTGATGGAGGGAAATGTGGCCTGGCCATTAAAGGCGAAGTTCTGAGGTTTGGTTTTAAAACTACGATGGAACTTGAGCTGTGGCTGTGACACATAATACAGGGTTACTCCTCTGTGCAGACACTCAGTCCCCGCATGGCCACAATTCAGGCTCTTATTTTAATATCATAATTGTTTACATTTCCATTGCACTGTTCAGTCAGGAATGGCAGCATTGTTAGTGACAGCGAACAGAGAAGCCCTGAATTATTCAGCAAAGCTGGCCCTGCCTTCAGCTCAGTTACCTGGTGCTGTGGCTGCTGCTGCTCCCCTGTGTGAATACCATTTACTTCACCAGAAGAAGCAATCAACAATCCTCAGCCCTCGCTCGAGTCTTCCGAGTGAATGTTTCAAATAATGTCGTCTTCTTTTGCCACTGACTTCAGAGATTCGCTGGAATTATTCTGGACAGCAGGCATTTAGTTTCTATCTAGTTCTGAAGGTCTGGGTTTTACTGACCCGCCTCTCTATAAATTAACATGGGCACTATTGAAAGGCACTTTAGCAATATACCCGACTCCGTTAAGAACTAATTCCAATAGAAAGCAGTGACTGGGTTTAATGCCTGGTTAGAAAGTAGCCGAAACTGGTGAACAAACGTTTCAACCCCTTGTCTCAATATTTACTTTCATTTGTTTCAACAGCTAATTTTTTAAAAACTCTCTGATGGTTTTGTGGATCTAATTCTCAGGTTAACGACTGTCGAGAAATTGAAAATTTCAAGTGGGCAAGATTAAGTTTCACCAATTCTTTGTGAATGGTTCAACCTCACCTTATTTAATCGCGGCTCCATGTACAGTATTCCGCTCAGAAAGATCATTATAATTAAAATTCTATTCAAATTGATTCACTGGCCTTTTAAATGGCATTAATGAGGCTGAGCCAGGCACTGAAGTGCAGTCTGTAGTGAGACTAGGGGCCAATACTGGGTATTTGCAACAACCCAGAGACAAATTGTCAGAGGCCGGGGCTTGAGGGTATAAGAAGGCGATTGAGGCAAGACGGGTAGGGAGTTTTCAGGGGTCGCTGAGGAGTTGGAGGACGGATCTGAGGAAAAGGTGGAGGACTCCGGAATATGTTCACCTCTTGTCTGCTCGATGCTACCCGCGCTGGACAGGAGCTCCTCTGAATCTGAACTGGAAGTTCAGGCTGGGTGGTGACTCCAACTTAAGTTTGCGGTCGTTTCTAATGTCCAAACTTGGTGTTAGAAATAAATTGTAGTCAGTGCTTGGCCCTGCCGGCGTGAATACAATAAGCACTCTCGGTGAAAACCGGGGGAGCTGGCCGCGGGAAAACCGAAAGGGGTCACGTTCGTTTCGACCCATTGCTGTTCAGTCGCAGTCGGAACCCATCATTAATCCAGCCGCACAGGCGACCCCTTACAGGCACGGCTGCTGTTTTTAAAAGTCCTCACAGAAGTAAAAACATGTGAATTTTAGGAGCAGGGCGGGAAGGGGGGAGTGTTGCCGTTTGGGAAATGCAAGGTTTGTGAAGGTTTGTAGCTCAGGTTGAGGTTTAGGGCGTAGGTTGGATATCAAACTTACACCCTGAATGGGAAATGTCAGAACACGACTTTCTAGATGTTCAGGAATCTACGGAAGCTAGTCCCTATTTTCTTTTCCAGAGGGAATGAGCAGAATTGAGAATGGACATCTTCAGCAGAGATGGCCTTAGAGAGTGTTGGAAAAACTCAGTGGGCCATAGAGTCATACAGCACGGAAACACACTCTTCCCACGCGCCCAGGCCAGGTTCCCAAACTAACCCAGTCCCATTTACCTGCGTTTGGCCCATTTCCCTCGAAATCTCTCCCATTCATGTAGCTGTCCAAATGTAGTTTAAATGTTGTGACTGCACCCGCAGCTACCACTTTCCTCTGGCAGTTCATTCCATAAAGGATCCATCCTCTGTGTGAAAAAAAATGCCCTTCGGATGTATTTTAAATCTTTCCTCTTTCACCTTAAAAAGTTTTGAACTCCCGTACCCTGGGGAAAGACCTTTGCTATTTACCTTGTCTGCAGTGTCTGTGGAGAGAGGCACAAGTAGAGCCCAATGTGACTGTCCAGCAGTCCTACTAAAGATTAGGACTGCAGTGTGGCCTGTTTACAGAATGATTATTGATTGGTGTGACATTATGTTTATGGGTAATTTATTCAACATATTTCGAACTCTCTTTCCCCCAGTGTTTGGATTGGTGTTATTGACATTAACACATTTCCATCAAATTGAAGCGTTTCAAGAGCATGTCTTGGGAAGGGACATTGCTTGCAGAGCTCATCTGCGAGAATTGGACGTCAATCTGTGTAAACACCTCATTTGGGATGTTTCTATTTCCGTCTGAGGGGGCCGTTGTTGCCCAAATGCTGGAATGTTCCGTCCCAGCTCCAAGTTTTCTCTCTCTCACACAATCAGGTGCAGAGATAGAGGCACACAAGAATAGAAAAATATACAGAAATAACCAAGCGCACAGACAAGCAGACAGATATAAGCAGGCACACACAAACACAGGTATGCAGGGACAGGCACACGCAGAAATGCAGGTAGACTTATAAATACAGGCGGACAACCAAATCACAGGCACACACAGAAATACAGGCGCACACACAAACACAGGCTAACGCAGAACTACAGGCGGACAAACAACACGCACGCGGATAAATACGGACACACACGGGCACACAGAAATACAGGCTGACAAACTACAGACACACGGATAAATACAGACACACAAACACAGGTACGCGCAAGGAATACAGGTGGACATAAATACAGGCGGACAAACAAACCACAGGCACAACGACAATACAGACAGACACATAAGCACAGGCAGATACACATAAACACAAACACACACAGAAGCACAGGCAGACACACGAACACAGAAACAGACTCTTTCAGAGGATTAATTTCCTGTTCTCTTGGCTGAAAATTCAGGGGAGTTCGACTGAGCATGCCTGATTGGAGAATGCGGTTTGATTTCTCGCTGTCTGATTGGTAGCGGCGATGCATGCTGGCAGTGTGATTGGTGCGAGCCTTTGACGGACAGTTGGAGGGGTCGAGTCCCAGCCCCGGGGCTGGCTGCTGCGGTTTAAAGTCTAGCGAGCGGCGCTCAGATGCCGCTAGAGCTCGGCTGTTTGTACACAGAGCGAGCAGCAACAGCAGCCATGGCTACAGGACGGTGCCTCTGGCTCTTCCTCTGGAATATCCTGTGTACATCACACTGCATCTACTTTCCGCCAAATGAAGGTAAGAGGACATGCTCTGTGACGCTACGCTGGCTGCAATGTGAGGCAGCATCACCGGGTGCATGGTTTAAAAGAGAAACCAGCTGTCACCATCTCATTTCACAAATACTTCCTCCTGAGCATCTCCGAGTGTAATTTGTTATAAAAATAACCAAGAAGAGCCGGTAGTTTAATTGCAATAGCGATAAGTGCTGGTGACTATCCTGTTGTTGGACTGGACAGCTGACACATTAACATCATTTTGAGCTGTTTTACAGGGTAATAGAATGTGTTCCTGTTGAGGTTAGTTCTGTCACTGAAGGGAGGCTGAGCCGAAACGGCTTTAGCTGGAGTAACCACGTGAAGCAAAAGCTCAGAGGTGTGCTAATAGAACCAGGGAATGATTCAAAGTGCCATCAGTGACTATCAATGCAGATGTTTGTGTGTGTGTGTGTGCGCGCACAGAGACAGAGAGGGATTGTAGCATTACTGAAAATCGCTCCATTAACCAACTCAATATTAAGTAGGGTTATTTTCAATTCCAGTCTTGACAGGTTGCCAAATCCCACCCCTGCCCAACGAGCTTACCGACCACCCTCTAATCTGGGCCAAACCCTGAAAGGTTTTATATTGGCCACCGCAAGTGTCCTTGTGCCGGGAACTTGGGAGAGTTGGGTCCGCTGGACATTTCTGTTCACTCAAAATGCTCCCACCGCGCTGGGGGCATTACACTTACCCAGGCGCCTTTTAAACCCCATTTAAATCAAACTGTAAAGTGCCACACTAACATTAGTTCTACCTAACATTCTCAAAGTGCGTCAATTCCAGTCCATGTCATTAAAAGTACCATGTAAACATTTTAACATGCACAGAACTTAGTTATCACCTTTCATGGCTGCCTCTGCTCAGGTCCAGGTGAACTGACCGGGAGGTGGGAGTAGAAATGCCTTAACAGCTTCTGTCTCCCTAGATTTACTATTACAAATAGGTGCTTCACTTTATATAGACTTTGTGAAGGCATTAAATGCTTCACTTAAGGTCAGAGTGAGATGATTTGTTGAGACATTGTGAGAAAACAAGGCGAAGTTGGGCGCACACACACACCTTCCGGTCCCCATTCACATCGGCGGATCTGTGAGATTTTACGTCGATTCTAACCACACTGATTAACCGCGCTGGTCAATCCCCAGCATTAACGTATACAAAACACTTTCAAAACATCCCCAGCATTAACGTATACAAAATATCAACCAGTTTCAAAACAAAAATGTGTATCCTGACATTTATCCATCCTGAAAATGTGTTGCTGGAAAAGCGCAGCAGGTCAGGCAGCATCCAAGGAGCAGGAGAATCGACGTTTCGGGCATAAGCCCTTCTTCCAGCAACACATTTTCAGCTCTGATCTCCAGCATCTGCAGCCCTCACTTTCTCCTCGAAGAATTTATCCCTGTTATGTCCATGTTTTATCCACAGGCACTTTCTACTCGAAGTGTGGCGTAAGTCAGTATTTCGTGCCACTTACGGTAGAAAACACTGAGTTACTTTAAAGTAACCGATTCTCTTTCCACGGGTACTGCCTGACTAGCGGAGTATTTTCAGAATTATCTTGTTTTTCAAGTTTGTTTGCCAGTGTTTCATTTCAAACTTTTCCCTCCCTAAAATTTACTTCTCTCGAGGAGAAAGTGCCACTTGGCGTTTAAATCCATAAAGCGGTTCTTAGCTGTTCAGCTAAATACGGATTAAGGAGAAAAACTGGCTTGGGGACCAATTTTATCTATAGGTTTCTTGCGTCTGCGGAACCTTAACATATTAGCAGAATCTTCCCACTTATTTCAGCGAATAACTGCTTAAAGTATTTATTTAAGTACCTTAACACTTCCCAAAATAACTCGGTGCTTTCCAGTGAATTCTATGTGGATGTGTTAATCTAATCAATATAAATTCATTTATATTCTGTTAGAATTTGTGATTTAAAAGGGGCACTGCTTTGTAATCCACACTACAGAAGAGGGGCGGATGGCTACATCTCATTGCTAATAGTGAAAATAGTCAGCGCCTGTTACAGCCTTGTAAAGGTTTGAACATTTTGTGCAATCTTCCCAGAAGCTGGAAAAAAATACTACTTAAAATTTGCAATATTTTAATTCTTAAAATTTGGAGCTATTTAAATTTTAAAATTTCTAATTCTTTGTTTTTAATTTTAAGCAATTTAAGTACTTAAAAATTGATGCAATTTAAATTCTTCAAATTTAGAGCACTTTAAATTTGTGGCAATGTAAATTCTTTAAATTGAAGCAATTTATTTATTTTTAATTTGTAACACTTCAAATTCTTAATTTGAAGCAATTTGAATTCTTCAAAAATGATGCACTTTAAATTCTTTACATTTGTAGCAACTTAAATTTTAAAATTTGCAATGCTTTAAATTATTAAATTTAGGCACTTTAATTTTTTTAATTCTTAACTTGAAGTAATTTAAATTCTTAACCATTTCAACGGTAATAGTCCATCCCGCGAATTCACCATCACAACTGCGACCATTAAATCAGTCTTTCCCGATTGATTGTTGAACTCACCCCAGCTACAAGGTGAATGTGAATCGGATTTTGAGTTCTACCTTATGGCATCGTTGGACCTAACTTCATCTCGAGGTTCGCCCAGGTGCCATTCCTCAAACAGTGTGTTCACCCATCTGTAAGGCGGCTGTACAAAACTAGTCTCAATATCACTCTAACTTACCCATATCTCTTTTACGCCAACATGTTATCATCAAAATCTTTCCAGAGGTTGGGTTTCACAATGAAATGAATTGGGTGAAACATCGAGGTGATTTTTCCCGGGTAAATGTGCAGAATTAATGTAGCACCCACTGAGCCGGGATTTATCCACAAATTCTTTCATTTGATTTCAAGTAATTTCTGTGCAGTTTCAGAGTTAGATTTTTAACTGGTCTGAATGACAGTAGGTACGTGATATGAAACGAGAATTAGAGTAATTTCTCAACATCAAAGGAGGGTATACAGACACACATTCGAATCTAAACATCAATTTACCAGGTTTAATTAACTAAACGGAGGGAAAATCAAATTACTTGAAGACATTATTTATCTTGTAATTATCTTCGTGGGATTACTGTAAATGGCCATTAACTTTCATTGACAAATGAAATGTATTTCACAAAACTCCATTTGTTTATACAACCTCTCAGCGTGAATCGTGAGAGTTTAGATACTGTAAAACGACCTCAGTGTACTGAGCTGTTCAACTACGGCTCTAAATAAATATGACAATAAATACAAGCAGTTGCGGATTCCGAGAACAGTGTTAAATACCAGCTTGAAATCGTCAAAATCAGGAATGGATACAGAATGAGGCTGTTCGGCCCCTCTAAAATGTTATCCAGTGAATGCCATTGGCTTGCGCCAAAAGCATTTATTTTCTTTTCTGCGGATCATTCTTAAATTTCATTCGGAAAAAAGACACCGATTCCGCTTTCAGGCTGCGCCTTCCAGATCACAATTTCCGCTGTTTGAAAATAAAGCTTCTGATATTTTTCGTCCTAAATCTCTCCTGCCAGCCGTTTTAGTCACTGCAAGTTCTGACTGGCGAGCAGGAGTCAAACTCTTAACCTGATCCGAATTGAGGTCAGCGACCGCGTCTTTCCCAGATCCTTGACAGCCGAGCCTAAATGATGAAAGAAAGTGAGGAACAGGAGAGGCTCTGCACTTACAAGTTTGCGGCGTCAGGATAAGGCGAACAAAACATTTCTAATCAAATTAAAACACAAGCACTTTAACAGAGTCGTTTAATAAGATACAGAATGCAAATGAAATCACAGTGCATTGTCATTGAAAATCTTCACTTCGGGAGCTATTCAAAATGCAATCAATTCACTTGATTTCCCTCTCGCCCGATTACAAAGGGCAGTGTAAAGTTTAGACAGATGTGCCAGGTGGCACGGTTTTGAACTGAGTGGAGCGTGACGGGGCTTAAAGAATCATCGGTGAGGGAGGCTCCATTCCCCTAAGCTAAGGTACTGCAAACGTTGGAGATCTGAAACAAACAACAAAAAAACAACAGAAATTGTTGGAGAAACTCAGCAGGTCTGGCAGTACCTCTGGAGGGAGGAAACAGAGTCAACCTTTCGACCCTTCTCCAGAACAACCCCGTTGTCCTGCCTGGATGTGACGGCTTGTAGCGGTCACTGACGTTCTGTGTGTCACTCGAACCATTTCATTGTGTGGTTGACTGTCTGACCCGACCCAGGGCGGTCATTCCAAACTGTTTGCCATCTGCAAAACACGTGGACCGCAAACCCTGCGGTTGTAGTCTTCTGGGCTGAAACCAGACCAGTTCCTTTACAGACAACTTCCACAGCAGCATTCTATATAACTGATGATTAAAATATATTCGAACCGAGCGAGGCCAGCGTTCAGTTCAATCCACAGAATAAAGAGCTGATGGATTTGGAACGGAGTTTCGCTTTAAATTAACACTTGTTCCCTCCACCAAGGGCTAGACCAAGACCTGTCTCTTGTACACACCAGTCCACGCTGGTCCTCTTTCTACAACAATAGACAGAGCATTGGGAAGTGTAAGTCGTGGTTTAGCTTAATTTCCCTCAAACTAATGAGTTATCCAAGTCGACGGGAGGACTTTTTTATTTGGATATTAACGGGGATGAACGGTTTTACGATTGCTCCCTCTCAGAAAGCGCGCCCCTCTATCTCCACCTGCATAGTATCTGCCATTACTAACAGGTGAAGGAGCCGGTGTTGGACTGGGGTGCACAAAGTTAAAAATCACACAACACCAGGTTATAATCCAACAGGTTTATTTGGAAGCAGTAGCTTTCGGAGCGCTGCTAACCGCCTTATGAAGAAGCAGCGCTCCGAGAGTTAGTGCTTCCAAATAAACCTGTTGGACTATAACCGGGTGTTATGTGATTTTTGACCACAGGCAAAGTGACGGGTCCCACTCTCCGAACTGGACAGACACAACGGAGGACTGGGTGTTCCAAGTGAAATCGAAAATTCCTCAATTGCGGGCTGTATAAAAACATTTTAAAATCAACCTGTTCAGGGATGTTATGAACTGGGATCTCCTGATCCAAGAGGTACGGACACTACCGCTGCCCCGATTCGAAGTTGCCCCTAAACTTGTCAAAGGATCAATGGTCAGGAAGTTATAAAGACACACGGAGATTATTGGGGGGCGCTGAGAGTCCAGTACATCCCCAGTCCTCCTTTAAAGCGGGGATCAGCAAAGAAATAGGTTTCACTGCAGTTCTCAGTCTGTCAGGGGGACGGGCAGGGCACACGCTGTCCTTACTCATGGCCCAGTGCAGTGACTCTGTGCTGACTGCACCCCTGTTCCAGTGAAAAGCTAAAGGCGACAGGGCGATCAGGGGGTTTTCTGTCTGTCTTCCACTGAAACGGCTGGAGATTTTGACCTGTTCCGGGGCAACCTGACCCTTGACCTCCCTGCTCCTTATCAAAAGTATCAGTAAAATCAGTTGCTCCTTTTTTTTCCATTTTGAATTACATAACAGGCATTAACAAAAAAAAAGTGGTATTTGTTCTAAAGAAGGAATGAGTTATAGTGAGACTATCGCTGAGTTCGACATGCAGAGACCCAGGCTAATGCTGCGGGCACGGGTTCAAATCTCATCCCTTTCGCTGATCGAATTCAAATCCACTTAACCGCACTTTCTTAACCGCTAGTGTCAGTAACCTTGACCATAAACTGTTTTTTTTCTTAAACATTAAATGAGTGCTGTCGTGTCTTTCAGAGAAGGAAACTGCCATTCTTACCCGACCTGACCTACATGTGACTCCAGACCCTTAGTTAATGGAGTTAGCTGAATTTGAACTGCCTTCTGAAAGAGCTCAGCGAGCCGCTAGTTCAACGGGCAATTTGGGAAAGGGGGAACAACGCAGACGCCCATATCCCCGTGAGCGAATAACAAAGATAACGTGTCTGCACTGGAGTTTGAAATTGTACATGCATTTGCTCCCACTCCTAATCGTTTTATCCCTCTTATTCGCGTTCTCATCCCTCCTTCACTCACCCTACAATCGTGAGGGAAGATTGGATGGGCCCTTCGAGCAGAGGAGGCCGAAGGGAGATTCAATCCAAATGAATGAAATGCTAAACAGCTCAGATCCTCTTCCTCACAATTACGAGCTCCATCGCCAGAAACCCAGCGGGTCTCGCAGCACTTGTAGAGACAAAATCAGAGTTAGTTTTTCGAGTCCAGAACCCTAGATTGAGGCTAAGGGGCAAAACAAAGTTTAGATGCGATTGAAATGGAAATGTTTTCACCCCGAACTCACTGTAAAAAGGTGATCCAAGTGGACTCAGAGAGTATTTAAAATAAATTGGCACTGGAAGTACAGTGTAACCCGAGCGAGAAAGCAAGAGCTGGAAAACTGCTAGGTGAACTAGCGGGGATTCGATGGCCTGAGTGGCCTCATTTCATAATGCAAATGTCAGCCATTTAAACCTCCCATTCCATGCATTAGTCGCGGCTGCTCAATCAGCTATGATGGCCACATTGTCTGCACTCTCTGGGGTCACTCTGACCTTGCTGCAATGTTATCCATGGGTAAGAGTGAAGTAGCAGCGCCATCGTTATTGTAACTAATCTAATGAGAAATTAAGCACAGGCTTTCCACTGTCTGTCTTTTTATAATAACAAAATCCTGTTCCACCCTACTGTAAAAAAATATTTTAGATTAAAATACAAAAAGTCCCAGAGAACCTTCCATCCTGAAGAAATGTATTGGACGGAACTTCACACAGTTAATGTTTCAGGTCCAATGTGACTTGTTTGGAATTGAAGAGTTTTGGGCTCTTTCTGTTCCTGCCGCTGCTGGCTTTCTGACGCGCGTTGTTTTTATATTACGTTCCCGAGGATGATCTACTTGGTTCGTTGGCTTTTATATTAGATCATTATTGTGGAATGTATTTAAAGTCTGGTATTTTTATGCTTTCTTAACGGTTGCGCAGGTCTTCCAGTCATCTCATGTCAAAGGAGGATTTTGTTCTTGTTAAAAAAAAACCCTGTAATATTCAGCCTGAATAGAAAGGAGTTAGAGAGATGACAGGGTGTAGCGCATCTCGAATAATAACGCAGAGTCGGTATGAGTGTATCTGTTCCTCATGTCCGCTCGGGTCCACCTTATTTCCAGTCGAAGTTGATCGAAATGTAAACAAGATGCAGTGTAAATCAAGCAACTTTTATACATTGAGCATTCAATTCCCTGGCGCTAATTTTGCATTTCTCTCCTGACAGCAGGAACACTAGAAATATCCCATCAACAGGATTTAATGCAATCAGATCGGGGATGGGTACACAGTTTGAAATATTTTACATTTTCCTACCAGTCTGAGGCATTTTCCATATTACACGAGACAGACTGGGACTAAGACTATGACCAGTTGGACTGTGAGTCGGGATATAATAGTTTCGCGTCTCTCTCGAGCGGAATTTCTTTTCTCAACCAATGTCTGAACTGAATATGAACAGAGTGGATGAAAGAGTTGGCGCTATGCAAATAGTTAAACAGGTTAGCAGGCAGTCTAGTGCTAAAACAAAGTCAGACTTGCAGATGTTTGCGTTAACATACAAAGCATAGCGTGGTCAATGCAAAATCAAATCGCTTTGCATTGGTCGCTCGCCAAACGTAAATAGAAGATTGTCAAACTCTTTGGAAGGGCAGGGAAACAGCTCCGCACTGAACATCACAAACTCAAATGATTTGCACACTGCCGTTTAGTGGGATCTTGCTGCTCACAAATTCGCAGTTTATATCACAATTCATCGCAGTTTATACCATCATTATATCACAAGGTACTGTGAAAACAGAAACAATTCTGGCAGTCTCTCTTTGTGTGTGTGTTTCTGTCTGTCTGTCTGTCTTGCTCTCTCTGTCCTTCTCGCTCTCTTTCTGTGTGACTCTCTCTCGTTCTCTGTGTGTGTCTCTCTTTCTCTGTGTGTGCCTCTCTCACTGTGACTCTCTTTCTGTGTGTGTGTGTGTGTAGTTCTGGCAGTCTGTGGAGATAGGACTTTTTGTCAGTTTTCGCAGCTGCTGTTAAATCGTCGGTGTATTCTGTCTCCATATTTACGGCGTTCACACAGGTCTACTTTTATTTAACTGGCTTTCAACTGTATTTTGAATATTCTGAATTAATCTAAGTGTGCTCTATAAATGCAAACGTTTTCCTTTTTCTTTATCCGAAAGAGAAAATGCTGGAAAATCTCAGCAGATCTGGGCAGCATCTGTAAGGAGAGAAAAGAGCTGACGTTTCGAGTCTAACTGACCCTTTGTCAAAATTTTGCCAGACCTGCTGAGATTTTCCAGCATTTTCTCTTTTGGTTTCAGATTCCAGCATCCGCAGTAATTTTGCTTTTATTCATTTTCTTTATGTTTTAATAAATTCCTTACGTCCCCTCTATCCCCCACCCTCCCACATATCCCTCGGAGTTTATTCAGACTCTTCCTCAATCTAAACACTCCGTTAAATAGATTGTACTGAGCTTTTTTAGGATTAACTCTGGCCGGGTATTTACATCAATTCCTTCACAACAGACTAATGATGCAACTCTCCAACTGTGTAGTTTGGACATCCCGGATCTCTCCGCCCCCCCACCCCACTCCGTCCTATCACCCTCACCTTGACCTCCCTCCACCTATCGCATTTCCAACGCCCCTCCCCCAAGTCCCTCCTCCCTACCTTTTATCTTAGCCTGCTGGACACACTTTCCTCATTCCTGAAGAAGGGCTTATGCCCGCAACGTCGATTCTCCAGTTCCTTGGATGCTGCCTGACTTGCTGCGCTTTTCCAGCAACACATTTTCATCCCAGACCTGTCTACACAACCAGACGGTTTAGCGGAGTGCAAATGGATGTTGGCTGTCCTGAAACCACAAGTCTGGAGACCACAGCGGGTCAGGCAGCAAGCTAACGTTTAATGTTAGATTAAATTAGATTACTTACAGTGTGGAAACAGGCCCTTCGGCCCAACAAGTCCACACCGACCCGCCGAAACGCAACCCACCCATTCTCCTACATTTACTCCTTTACCTAACACTCCGGGCAATTTAGCATAGCCAATTCACATAACCTGCACATCTTTGGACTGTGGGAGGAAACCCACGCAGACACGGGGAGAATTTGCAAACTCCACACAGACAGTCGCCTGAGTCGGGAATTGAACCCCGGCCTCTGGCGCTGTGAGGCAGCAGTGCTTGCCACCGTGCTGCTCACTACATAAGAGTCTAGATGACTCTTCATCAGGGCTCAGATGAAGACTCGAAACGTTAGCTGTGATCTCCAGCATTTGTTGTTTTCAGTACAGATTCCAGCATCTGCAGTAATTTGCTCCTTCGGGTATTGGCTGTCCATTCAATGGAACCAAGTGATTAAAAGCTTATCAGGGATATGCAAGAAGGTAGAACTGAGATTAAAATCAGATCAGCCACTGTCATATTAATGGCGCAGCAGATTCAAAGAGTCAAGTGACTCCTCTTGCTCCTTGTTTGTATGTTGAGCACCTGTTAAAAATGCTCTGTAGCCCTGTCACCTCACATTGGTGTGACTATGAGCAGCAGAGGAGAACAATCTGTAGGCAGTGAGACGGAAAGCTCAGAGATTTACTTTTTAAGCATGGGCCAGTGATTTTCTATGTGATTAGAAAGTTGTCTTCTTTGCAAACAGATAATTATGCAATTTATTTTTAGAATTTAATTTACTACTGTGGACTAGAGTAAAAACTGTCAGATGAATCCTGTATTGTTTTAAGTAATCTCTTATGCACACTAATAGAATTCGTTTACGTACATTTTATAAATAAAGGGTAGAACATTCACTTATGTTGTAAACTGTACATGAGAAATATTCTTCTGTATTTTCAGTTAATCTCCTAGATACAGCATCGATACAAGGAGATTGGGGGTGGCTGACTTATCCTCACAATGGGGTAAGTGAAGTCAATTTACAAAAAGAATCATTGATTTAATACAATGATGGGACAATTTTTATTTATAATATGAAAAATGTGTAAGGCATTCGAGTGGTTATAAGTCTGCAGAAACTGTGATTACTTGATTTTCCTTTGGGTCTAACCTTACCTCAGACTTATTCTGTTAGTCCGAGTTACAAGCAGCACAGCTGGTCTGAAAGCATCCCATAACAGTTAAAAAGAGCATTGGCTGAAGTTTGAAGAGACCTTCCTTAGCTTCTATCTCCACTCTTGGATTATTACTATAAGATTGGTTCATTGGAAACTTTTGTTTATTTGTGTTTCATATTTGGTACATGGGAAAACAATTAGTGTCAGCATTATTAATTGTATCAGCGAGGATTGGAGGTGGTGCATGGAGGTGGTATTTTACAGCAATTGCAGTCGTTGGGCTTTGACATCCATATAGCGCTGCTAGAAGTGGTGTTACACATTTATATATCTTTCCAAGAGAATTATAAGCCACAAGGCTTGAATTATGGTCCAAAGTGAATGATTTAAGTGGATTTTAATTTGTAACCCTGGTTTTGACAATATATTGAAGTGTAACTAGTTTTATTACTATCTCATGGTTTGATTATTGTTTTATGCACCAGTGATCAGGAGATAGGATGAGGTAGCATTTGAAATACCTGATACAACTGCAGCAATTTTCTTTCAGTTCATTCTCTTCCCTTCCTTGCCCCACCAATTGGATGTTTTCCGACTTCAACGCAGGTCCTCATCAATCCGAATGAGGGCTCTCCCTTCTGGTGGGTTGGACACAAACTCACTGCTCATTGGAAATCCTACACTCCAGCTGTTGGATCTCCTGATCTGATAGGACTTTACTCACAGCAAACTTAAGTGGGGCGGGACTTCATGATCACATCACTCATACATCCAAAGGTCTAAAGTATTAATTAACATTAAGCCTAATTGTAAAGAAGGTTACAAAGGGCGGAATGTCACACCTGGAGAATTAACACATGGAAAAGTGTCCGCTAATCCCAGTCCATGCAACTGTCAATTCAATGCATTTGTGCAGTCACAAGAATTGTTTTTGAGTAAGTTCAATTTTCAGGACAAGCAAGGATAAGAATGCATCGATTGTAATTTTCCCAGAAATGATTTAGTTAAATAGAAATGTTTCCCAAGACTGAAAGATATATCATGTTGATCATGAGATTGCTACTAACAGAAAAACATTTCTGTGCAGTCAGCCAAGGTAGTTTTCAGTTTTGTCTCAGCTTCAACCAAATGCTGCTCTTTGTTACTGTCTGGTGAAACCTTATTGTACACAGGCCAATGAAATGTTCTCGAAGTAGTACTGAATAAAGATCATTGATATCATCCACCAGTCACAGGGATATGCAGCCTAAATACCTGGCTTCACTGAAACGTTTATATCACATTTCTAATTTGTGGAAAACAAACTTCTTTTTGGCTTGACAGCAGCATCCTGTCAGTGGAGAAAACTGCTCTCAGATTTACTGCACAGTAAGACCTTCTGTCGATTGCAGTTCAAAACATTTCAACTGTTTGTCTCCTTTTAGCATTGTGTACGTTGTGTATTACCAAATTTTATATATATATATATATATATATATAACAACAAACTGCAAATGAGGGATATCAACAAAGCTGTTTTTTTTCTTATCCTATTGTCACAATTTGAAGTTATAATCTAGATTTATCTTTTGAGTGCCATTTATTATCTCGTGTTACTCTAGGGTTCCGATTTCTGATGCCACTTTTCCAACATTAAATGGATCAAAACTATTTCCGTTTCCCTAAGATCCACTGACACAAGCTTTGTGTCTTTCTTCTCATCATATACTTGATAGATGTTCTGTTCAGTACTAACAAATTCAATGTAAAGGTCCTAAAAGGAGCCTCTCATTATCATGTGTCATTATCATCATCTTTGTTGAAGATATTTAGAGATGCTGTTGGCTATTTCCTGACCTAACACTATGTAGGATGTTTTTCTGGTCCATTTGGGTTGGGTAGGAAGCGTCTGAAATTGGTATTTCTTGCATCTGTTCTCTCACATATCAGAGATCGGTTTTCTATGTTCATCCCCGCCCTCACTCGAGCTTGCGGTTCTGTATGGCCTCTTTATCGAAATGCACAGGACATTTTGCACACTTTTTGAGGAAACATTGTTATCCAGGGATGTTGTGCTAAGGTCATAAATGGTGTTGAGGAGTGGAACAGCCATTTTGTACAGCAGTATGGAGAGACTGAAGGGCCTCTTTCTATTCTTATGGACCAAGGTACAGTTGAACAAATCCCTACCTGAACAGTGGGCAGGTATCCTGTTTCACATGAATCAGAAAAGGACTAACAAGGTATAAAAATGTTATTTATTCTCCATGTCTTACAGTCCTTTCACTGTAAATACTCATAAAATCTAAAGCATTTCCAGCCAGCTTTCTGGCTACATCAATCCTCCTGGTTCCAGTTAGTTGGAGATGGGATGTATCCCGCCAGATGTGCTAAGGGACCCTCAGAAATCCCAAAGCATTGACTTCTCAGGAATTGTAGGAAGTTGAAATTTCCAATGGGGGTTCTGTTTTATAGTTAGCCAGGAGTTAAAACAGGTTTCAAACCTTCTACCTTTTCATGGGGTAACTATTAAGGTCTGTTCTGAGAAAAGGTCATCATTCCTGAAACATTAAACTTGATTTCTCTCCACAGATATTGCAAGACTGCTGAGCTTTTCCAGCAATTTCTGTTTTTGTAGCTATTAAGGTCATTGAGTTGGAGCTGTCTAATGTCTTTGACTCTTACTCAGAGTTGGGAGGGTACCTTTTTGGAGTTTCCAGATTCTAGATAATTCCTCAGATTGACATCTGACTCTCTCTCCCACTCTTGACATACAATTCGGCTCCAGTCTACCACCTCATGTGTCACATTCTTTCCTTCTGAAAAGGCTTTGGACCTATAAATACCAGGAGAAGGCAGGTACAGTTGTCAAAAAACAGAGGTCATGGTTTTGACTCTGATACTAGACAGCTCACCAGATCAGGTAAACCCTGCATTTCTCTGGGGGTCTGAATTGGAATATCACACCTCGGAAAATTTAGCCTCAAGGACTCTTCATTAGTGACCGGCAAGTGCAAATTGAAAAGCTGCAAATACTTTGCATAAACTGGGAAAATAATCTTTATTTTTTTATCCGCCATCCTATAGAGCCAAAATGCAGATTAGCAAAATTCAAAACAAAAACAGACCATGCTTTCTCTAAAAGAGGGAATGCACATTACACTGCTCATCTGAGAATAGAAACACAGAATGATGAGGTCTAGGCTGGAAACAAATTCCTGTTCTTCACCTTTGCATATAAAAGCAAAGCCGCCATGGGTGGATAAATCTTTACTATTTTAAGCTGTAGTCTGCGAGTCTATGTAACTGTTGGGTCCTAGTTCTTTTTCAGCCTGTCAGACAAAAACAAAATACTGGTGCCCTCCACAAACCACAGGCCTCACACTGCCAGCCCCTCACAAAGCACAGGCCTCACTCTGCCAGTCCTACACAAACCACAGGCCTCACACTGCCAGCCCTTCACAAACCACAGGCCTCACACTGCCAGCCCTTCACAAAACACAGGCCTCACACTACCAGCCCCTCACAAAACACAGGCCTCACACTGCCAGCCCTTCACAAACCACAGGCCTCACACTGCCAGCCCTTCACAAACCACAGGCCTCACACTGCCAGCCCCTCACAAAACACAGGCCCCACACTGCCAGCCCTTCACAAAGCACAGGCCTCACACTGCCAGCCCTTTACAAACCACAGGCCTTGCTCTGCCAGCCCCTCACAAAGCACAAGCTTCACACTGCCAGCCCCTCACAAAGCACAGGTCTTGCACTGTCAGCCTTTCACAAAACACAGGCCTCGCACTGCCAGCCCTTCACAAAACACAGGCCTCGCACTGCCAGCCCTTCACAAAACACAGGCCTCGCACTACCAGCACTTCATAAAGCACAGGCTTCACACTGCCAGCCCCTCACAAAGCACAGGTCTTGCACTGTCAGCCCTTCACAAAACACAGGCCTCACTCTGCCAGCCCCTCAAAAACCACAGGTCTCGCACTGCTAGCCCTTCACAAACCACAGGCCTCGCACTGCCAGCCCTTCACAAACCACAGGCCTCGCACTGCCAGCCCTTCACAAACCACAGGCCTCGCACTGCCAGCCCTTCACAAACCACAGGCCTCACACTGCCAGCACTTCACAAACCACAGGCCTCGCACTGCCAGCCCTTCACAAACCACAGGCCTCGCACTGCCAGCCCTTCACAAACCACAGGCCTCGCACTGCCAGCCCTTCACAAACCACAGGCCTCGCACTGCCAGCCCTTCACAAACCACAGGCCTCGCACTGCCAGCCCTTCACAAACCACAGGCAGGTCTCGCCTGCCAGCCCTTCATAAAGCACAGGCCTCACACTGTCTGCCCCTCACAAAACACAGGCCTCACACTGCCAGCCCCTCATAAAACACAGGCCTCGCACTGCCTGCCCCTCACAAAACACAGGCCTCGCACTGCCAGCCCTTCACAAAACACAGGCCTCGCACTGCCAGCCCTTCACAAAACACAGGCCTCACACTGCCAGCACTTCATAAAGCACAGGCCTCGCCCTGCCAGTCCTCCACAAAGCATAGGCCTCGAGCTGCCAGCCCTCCACAAAGCACAGGCCTCAGGCTGCCAGTCCTTCACAAAACACAGGCCTGGCACTGCTAGCCTTTCACAAAACAAAAGCCACAAACTGCCAGCCCCTCACAAAGCACAGACTTCGCACTGCCAGCCCCTCACAAAACACAGGCTTCATCCTGCCAGCCCTTCACAAAACACAGCCCTTGCACTGCCAGCCCCTCACAGTACACAGGCCACGGACTGCCAGCCCCTCACAGTACACAGGCCTTGCACTGCCAGCCCTTCATAAAACACAGGCCTTGCACTGCCTGCCCCTCACAAAACACAGGCCTCATGCTGCCATCCCCTCACAAAGCACAGGCCTCGCACTGCCAGTCCCTCACAAAACACAGGTCTCGCACTGCCAGCCCTTCATAAAGCACAGGCCTCACACTGTCTGCCCCTCACAAAACACAGGCCTCACACTGCCAGCCCCTCACAAAACACAGGCCTTGCACTGCCTGCCCCTCATAAAATACAGGCCTCACGCTGCCAGCCCTTCATAAAGCACAGGCCTCACACTGCCTTTCCCTCACAAAGCACAGACCTCACATGCCAGCCCTTCACAAAACACAGGCCTCGCACTGCCAGCCCTTCACAAACCACAGGCCTCGCACTGCCAGCCCTTCACAAAGCACAAACCTCTTGCTGCCGGCCCCTCAAAAAACACAGGCCTCATGCTGTCAGCCCCTCACAAAACGCAGGCCCCACACTGCCAGCCACTCATGAAGCGCAGGCCTCACAGTGCAGGCCTTCAGGAAACTCAATGTCAGTTACACACAAAGTGTGTATATCTCAAGTCATAGTACCCCAACATCTCTTTGTTGTATAATTCAATCCAGGATCTTACCTGTGAAAGTCCAACCTGGGTTTGCTTTACCAAAATGCAACAACTTGCATCTATATAAATTAAACTCCATCTGCCATTTCCCAGCCCATTGACCCAGTTGGTCCAGATCAGGCTGCATTCCCAGATAACCTTCTTCACTGTCACTATACCACCAATCTTGGTGTCATCCACAAACTTACTAACCATACCTCCTAAATTCTCATCCAAATAATTTATATAAATAACGAATAACAGTGGACCCAGCATTGATCCCTATGGCACACAGCCTCCAGTTTGAAAAACAACCCTCTTCTGGTACCCTCTGTCTTCTACCATCAAGCCAATTTTATCTTCAATTGGCTACCTCTCCCTGGATCCTGTGAGATTTAACCTTTCTCAATAACCTACCATGAGGTACTTTGTCAAAGTCCTTGATAAAGTCCATGTAAACAACATCTAACACTGCCTGAATCTACTTTCTTGATCACCCCTTCAAAAAACTCAATCAAATTAGTGAGACACAATTCCCCATGCACACAGTCATGCTGAATACTCTAAATGAATCTTTGTGTCTCTAAATGCCTCTAGATCCTGCCTCTTAGAAACTCCTCCAATAAGATACTCACCAAGGATGTAAGGCTCACCAGTCTATAGTTCCTAGGCATATTCCTGCAGCCTTTCTTAAATATTGACACAATAACTTAACTGGGGAGAAAGTGAGGACTGCAGATGCTGGAGATCAGAGCTGAAAATGTGTTGCTGGAAAAGCGCAGCAGATCAGGCAGCATCCAAGGAGCAGGAGAATCTACGTTTCGGGCATGAGCCCTTCTTCAGGAATTCCTGAAGAAGGGCTCATGCCCGAAACGTCAATTCTCCTGCTCCTTGGATGCTGCCTGACCTGCTGCGCTTTTCCAGCAACACATTTTCAGCTCACAATAACTTAACCCAAGACCATCAATGAAAGAAATTTCTACCTTGGGGCTCCACAATTTCCTCCCTAGACTTCCATAAGGCCCAGGGATACACTTCATCAAGTCCCAGAGATTTATCTATCTTAATGCCTTTTAAGACTTACAGTCCTTCCTCTTCTATAATGTGGATACTGTATTTCCCTTTATTTCCCCAAGTTCCCTAGCATCCACACCTTTCTCGATGGTAAATACTGATGAGATATATTTATTTAGAATTCATCCATGTCTTATGGCTCCACACTTAGATGACCTTGTTGATCTATAGGAGGCTCTATTCTTTCCCTAATTACTCTTTGTGTTCTTATGGAATCTCTTTGGAATCTTCTTTACCTTATCTGCCAAAGGCATCTTGTATCCCCTTTGAGCCCTTCTGATTTTGCTTTTAAGTTTACTCCTCAAGGAATTAGTTCAATCCCAGCTACCTGTACATGACATATGATGACTTCTTTTTCTTGACCAGGGCCTCAATAACTCAAGTCACCCAGGGTTTCCTACTCCTGCCAGCTTTACCCTTCACTCTAACAGGAACCTGCTGGCCCTGAATCCTCATCAGCTCACTTTTGAAATCTTCCACTTACCAGGCGTCCCTTTGCAAACAGCCTCCCCCAGTCAACTTTTGAAAGTTCCTGTCTAAGACCATGAAAATTGGCCTTGCCCCAGTTTAGAACTTTAACTTGTGGACCAGATCTACCATTTCCCATAACTATTTTAAAACTAATGGAATTACTGTCTTTTCTAAAAGAGGAAGCTGAACACCTTATTGTTAGTGAAAGAAGTCATACAATCCACACACTCTCTGCAATAAAGGAAACAAACCTCATACCAGTAACAATCATGATAAGTAATAGGGGAGTTGTCAGTGTAGTGGTAATGCCATAAGCTAGTCATCCAGAATATTCTGGGGATATGAGTTTGAAGCCCACTATAGCAGATGATGAAATCTGAATTCAATAAAAAATTAAAAATCACACCACATCAGGCTATAGTCCAACATGTTTAATTGGAAGCACTAGCTTTTGGAGCACTGCTCCTTCCATAACCACCTGATGAAGGAGTGTCGCTCCGAAAGCTCATGCTTCCAATTAAACCTGTGGGATTATAGCCTGGTGTTGTGTGATTTTTAACTTTGTACACCCCAGTCCAACTCCATATCAATAAAAAGTTAACCTTATGATGACAATATAGCCTTTTTGGTTGTTATGAAAATCTGTCCTCTTTACTTTAGCTAAGGAAATCTGCTATCCTTTCCTTGTCTGACCTACATGTGACTCTAGACCCACAGCAATGTTGTTGACTCCTAATTGCTATCTTGGGCAAAAATACTGGCCAAACCCCATAAAAAATATAAAAAGACATGACAAAATGCAACCACAGAATGTAACCCAGAAAAAAAAAAGCAGACTCCATGCAGTCAGGAGCATAGAAAAGACAGATCTCACAGTGTGGGTCACACAGAGAAAAGAAAAGAATTTCACACTGTGGTTAACAGATAAAACACATCGAAATCACACTGTCAGTAACAGACAAACACAGCCCTCACACTATCAGTAATAGCCAAAGGAACACAAACCTCTCACCAACACTAACAGGTGAAGGAACACTGCCCTCACACTGTCAGTACATTCAAAAGAATACAGACCTCACATTGTTAGTACCAATCAAAGGAACACAGACCTCATGCTGTCAGCAGGAGACAAAAGACACAATGGATAACAATAAGAAAACTCGAAGCTTATATTGTCCATAACTTGGTAAATTCAGACCTCCAGCTGTGAGTGAACAATAGAAAGTACAGACCTCGTACTTTGTGTATCATTAAATGCTGATCTCAAATAATCAGTAGCAAGGAAATGTTAGTTTCAACATTGTTAGTGACTATAAAACCGACAGCATGAGTTCCATCTTTTCTGTTAGTAATTCAAAAGACACAAACCCAATAATCAAGAAAATAAGGAAAAAAAAGAGACTTCACAGATATAGTAATATTGTTAAAAAGATCTTTCTCTTTTTAGTAACTGAGAAAACACAAAGTTCACATAATCAGAAACAAAGAAATAAGTAGACCTCTTACTGTCAGTAACACAATAACACAAGCCTCACACTCAGTAACAAAGAAAATACAAACTTCATAAACATTAAAATATCTCCATTACAATCCTAGACAATAGAGGCCTTACACTGTTAGTAAAAGGGCATCCCATACCCTATCAGAAACAACCTGCACAGAGTGTAGACTGTCGCTAACAGAAAACACAGGCTGAAAACTGACAGAAATATCTGTCATTATAATACCTCTTAAAACATTCATGCAGTTCGTAATCCAGAAAAACAACCATGCACTGGCAGCAACTGAGAAACACAAGAGCAGAGCAAGAAAGATAATTCCAACTATCAGTAATGCAAAAACAAAGTGCTACCATTAATTAGAAATATTGTTCACAATAGTCCTCACACTAGTCAAAGAAACCGAGAAGTTCCATTATGTGTAATAGAGAATCTATGCTGCAGTCCCTGCTTTCAGAGCTTGTACTTTTTGAGACACACACTAACTGACAAGAGAAAGTGGAACTGGTTGAAGTCAGACAAAAGGAGACAGACATGGTGTTGAGATGATAATTCCAGCAATGTAGCACAAGTCACACAACCCTCCGAGATAAAATAATTCTCCTAATCTCTGTCCTGAATAGATGATCCCAAGTGATAAAGCAGTGCCTCTTGGTTCTGGAGTGACTTGTTTTCACCTGCGGTGGGATTAGGGTTTTCACATTGTAGTTATTTGGTAAATTTAATTTTTTGGTTTGTTGGTCTCCATGGGGCTTGAACAAAACACATGCCTCACCACCTCTGTAGCTGAGAAAACGTCACAGCAGACAATCCAAAACAAAAACACAGATCTCTCACTGACACAAAAGAGAAACTGTCATAGACCAAACACCTAAAATTTACTCTCAATAACAGGGATTACAGAGATTCCATTATTTGTGACAGAGAGGACAGACTGTACCCAGTCAGGAACTAACCAAACACAAACTTTACATTGCTGGGATCGAAAAAGAAAAAAAGAACTCAAATAGCCAATCACCATAATACACAGAGGTAATGGAAACAGGGACCTATAACACAAGCCTCTCACTGTCTGCATAGCAGAAAGCCAAAACCACTCACTGTCAGAGACAGGGGAAACGCAGGCCTCAAACTGTCACCAGCAGTAACAGCACCAATCACATCCTCAGAGAAAGTGTGAAAACCTGACTGCCTTAGTAATCAAGAAAATGAAACCTTCAGCCTGTCAGTCATGGAAAATTCAGATCACAAGTAACATGGTTGAAAATGGTAAAAATACAGAAAATGTCCTGTCATTAACAGAAAACACAGACTTCTCACAGATAGTAATGGAGATAACACAGTAAACACACCCTAGAAACGGAGATAATCACAGACCTCATTATCAATATCAGGGAAAAGTAGGCAACATGCTGTCAGTTATATTGTTGGTAATGGAGCAATGTTTTTAGTGACCATATAAAATACAGGCTTCACACTGAGAAGATTTGAAAATGCTAACCTCACTCTTCAAATATTGCAGGTCAGTAATTTAATAAATTTTAGATCACTCACTGTCAGTAACATAAAATGCACAGCTTATGGCGCCAGTAACTGAGAAAATGCAGATGTCACGCTGCTAATAGCTGAATAAACACAGACCTTTCAGCATCCCTAACAAAGAAATAGACCTCTCACTGTCAGTCAATTACAAAAGTACAGAGCTCACACTTTCTCCCACATAGCCTTTGCATAGCCAGTAAGAACACTACCAGTAAGAGCAAACTGTTTTCCTATAGCCACTTGTAAAAAAAACTTGTACTTTAGCCTTCCAATAAAAAGGGCAGCAAAACCTCACAGAGTAGCAGCTTCATAGACAAGTTATCTTTGTGCTTAATGCTATTTCTGCTTGGATAAATCTAAAGGATGTTAATTGCAGCAAAATATAAACAACAGTAACCAAATTGGGAATGCTATTTTGGGTATTTATGGAGATACAGATAAGAATGTAAAGTGACTACATTATGGGAAATGTTGGGTTCAATTGTACAGCTATGTAGGGGATGGGGTGGGAGAGTGAAACATTAGACACCATGCCAGTGGCGCCATTCCTGGCACCTGCCACCAACATCCACTACATTTGTGCCAATGTAGGGGAGGTCAGGTAGTCCAGTTGAGGCCTTTAAGTGGGTCAGTCACCTGAAGAGACAGCAGCTGCAATGGGCAGTGGCTATAGGACCAGGGAACAGAGGTAACCTTGAATTTGGAAAGAAAACTCAGAGACATCACTGAGTTGATTGGTTGGTGAGTGTTTCCCTTTCTTCAAAAATAAAAAAAAATGGAGTCCAGGCAGCTGGGAAATTAAAAACTTCAAAAAACTTCCTCAATTTAAGTGACGTCAACAGAAAGGAAGTGAGTAGCTTGTGAGTCTTACTTTTTAAATAGTCATGCTTATTGTTATGAGTAAAGTTTATTAGTAGCAACAAAATGTATTATCTAATAATTAGAGCAACAGTTCGGCTCCTCCACCCTCAAATGTGTGGGAGCTCTAAGATGTTTGCGCTGAGCTGGAAAACCATACATGCAGGAAGTGACATCAACTTATGCAACCTGACCTCCAGATTTCAAAGCTTCAGCAGTTGCTGAAGTCACTACAGTGCATCCAAGGGTCTGAGAGCTGTGTGGAAAGCACATTTCTAGATGTGTTTAGCCCACACCTAAGGAGACAGTGAATGAGGGCCACCAGGCAGTAAAGAAGAAACAGGCAGCAAGTACAGGAGTCCTTTAAGTACTCCGACTCTCCAATATTTTTCAGATAGCCAGTGAGTAGAGTCAGGAATGTGCTGCCTAGAACTATAGGGGAGGCAGGTTTGTTGGAGGCATTCGAAAAGGGATTAGATTACCTGAAAATGAAGCATGTGTAGAGTTATGGGGAGAAGCCAGGGAAATAGCATTAGGTGAATTCCTGCTTTGGAGGACAAACACAAGTTTAATGTCCTCCTTCAGTAACCCATTCTGGAATGGCACAACAGGACCACCTCCCACCGTTGCTGGGATTTTACCTACAGTGGGGAAAGGCCGCTGCAAGTGCCCAGATTCAGATAAATCCTGCTGTACTGGTAGTAGGAAGGGACTGGAGGTGGTTTGATGATGCTGTTGAGAGTGTGTTGCTGGAAAAGCACAGCAGGTCAGGCAGCTTCCGAGGAGCAAAACCCGAAATGTCAATTCTCCTGCTCCTCTGATGCTGCCTGACCTGCTGTGCTTTTCCAGCAACACATTCTCAATCTGATCTCCAGCATCTGCAGACCTCACTCTTCCCCATGGTTTGATGATGCCTCCATTTTAGGCCCTCTGTGCCAATTGGATGCCAAATTCCAGGTTATCCCATTCCTCCAATTTTTCCTTCTCGCCCTGCCCCTGGCCTGTCCAGTTCAAACACTCCACCACCCAGGCCGCAAAAACTGAGGACTGATTACCTGACTCTACTGAGACCCCACGCTCACTTTTGTTCAAGAATCAATCACAGCTCTTTTTCTTCTGGATACCCACCATATTCCCAGCAGTGGCCATCATTTTCAGTGGTGCTGTTGGGACCAAACAGCTTCCAGTTATTTGAATGGCTGGCTGGTCTTGGAAGTAATATTTTGCTTTTCCCCTTGATGGTGTTAGAGATTGCTTTCAGCCCAATTTGATCAAGAATTCATAAGATTTGTGATTTTAGCAAATGAATTTCTCATCATCTCAGTTCTAAATCCTTATCCTAAGATTGTGTCCCTGTGTTTTAGCTACCCCAGCCAGTAGAAAATTCAGAAACCACCCTATTGAGCCTCTACAAAATCTTGTAAGTTTCAGTGAGTTCACCTCTCAATCTTCTGAAAGTGCAGTCAGTATATAGCTGAAAATGTGTTGCTGGAAAAGCGCAGCAGGTTAGACAGCATCCAAGATGCAGGAGAATCGACGTTTCGGGCATGAGCCCTTCTTCAGGAATTCCTGAAGAAGGGCTCATGCCCGAAACGTCGATTCTCCTGCTCCTTGGATGCTGCCTGACCTTCTGCGCTTTTCCAGCAACACATTTTCAGCTCTGATCTCCAGCATCTGCTGTCCTCACTTTCTCCCAGTCAGTATATAGGCCCAATATACTCAGCCTTCTCATCATAAAACAATCCTGTCATCCCAGGGCCCAATCTAGTAAACATTCCTGTACCACTGCGAATGATACCATTATCCTTATGTGAGACTAAAACTGCACACAGTACTTTAGGTGCTGTTTTATTGAAAACCTGAATGATTGTAGCAATACTTGCTTAGTCTTGTACTCCAATCTCTGTGTAATAAAGACTGTAATGCCATTTGGCTTCAAAATTATCTGCATATGAACCAAAGTTCCTGGTATAAATGTATCCCAGTCTCTCTAAACAACAAAATTTACAAGTTTCATGTCTTTTAAAATAAATGCTGTTTTTCTATTCTTGGGACCAAAGTGACACTTCTCCACATTAAACTCCATCTGCCATCTAGTTGTCCATTCATTAATTCTGACTTAATCTATTTGCAGCCTTGCTGTCTCTTCCTCACAGCTTACCATTTATACCTATTTATAATAAAATCAGAAAATTTAGATTTGTTGCTCTCTGTCTCTCCATTTAAGTTATTATATAGTCTATAAATTGTTGAGTTCCCAGCACTTTTCTTTGCAGATTCCTCTAGTCAGAGCCTACTAACTTGAAAATGCTCCATATATCCCTCCCATTTGCTTCTTTTAACCAATGCCCAACACCCCTGGACCTTGTCTTGTGCATTCACCTTTCACAAAGCATTGTTTTGGATTGCCGTTTGGAAATCTAAGTATATTACATTCACTGGTTCCCCTTTATCTGCATCCTCAAAACCTCAAATAGTTTGCCAAACATGATCTGCCTATTGTATAAAAATGTTGACTAGATCTGATATTTACTTAAGTATTTTGTTAAGGTTTCCTTCACAAGAACTTTCAGCATTTCCACAATGACTGCTATAAAGTTAACTGGTCTGTGGTTGCCTGTCTTCTATCTCCCTCTATTACATTTGCAAATTTCCAATCCATTAGGACTGGTCTAGAACCTTGGAAGCTGTTGAAAATTACTGGTGATTGCTGATCTTAATTCCCTTAAGTACTTCAATATTTTAGCCCAGATTTATACTCTTTCTCTTGTGTCTTATGCTGAGAAGACTGATACAAATATTTGTTTAATTTCTCTGCCATTTCCTCGTTCTGCATGAAGAAAAATTCCGGAGATGTGGGGACAGGGAAGGTTACTGGTGATTCTTGGAATAAAAAGGGATTATGCTGCAACTATAGACGGTACCTGGTTTACTGTAAAAGATCTGAACGTCACACCTTATGAAATGACACACTGATTTTGGTGGAACTGCAATGCAGATTTATGAGAATAATACCTAGATTCAAAGAGTTAGACCATGAAGAGATTTTATACAAAATGGAGTTGTATTCCCTGGATTGCAGAAGGTTAAGGATGATTTGATCAAAGTTTTCAGCAATTCAGGATAAACAGAAAGGGTGGGTAGAAACTATTTCTGTTGATTGGGAAATCTAGGATTAGGAGGTATTGTGTAAAACTGAGATTTCTGAGATTCAGATTAGAAAACATTTCTCCACATAAAGTCTTGTTTTGGGGACAGAAGAACTCTCTGTACAGCAATTAATGTTCAGTCAATTGTTGGTTTTAAATCAGCTTTTTGTTGCTGTTATCTAAAAGCGTTAAGAAAAATAAAATATGAGCAAGGAGCTTAGGTCGGCTATACTTCCCCTCAGACCTATTCCGCCATTCAACAAGATGGGATGTCCAGGGATGCATAGGTCGGGTGGATTAGCTCTGGTAAATGGAGTTTACGGGAATTAGGTGGGGGAGTGGGGCTGGGTCTTGATCAGAGGCTCTTCACGGGTTTGGTGCAGACCAGATAGGCTGAATGGTCTCTTTTTACACCTGCTGCAGGCTGTCAGCTGCTGCGATGCTCTGATGCTGTCATTGCCACTTTCTCCACAGGGTAAATTTAAAATAAACTAAAACAAATTCAAAAGAGAAGAAAGAGAAAAGGGGAAAAAAAGGGAAGTGAACAGCAAGGATGACCACAAGACTACACCCAGATGCTGCCTACTCCATTGCTATCATCTCAGTCACAGTTAGAATCTTCTTGACAAGATTTGAACTACCTGCACCTTAAAAATATTCAACAACTCTGCTTACACAAAAGTTTTAAAGATTAACACTAACTTTGAAAAGTAATGTTTCTTCTTTTGTCTTTTAAATTGCCAACTCTTATCTTTTGAACAGTGACCCATTGTATATTCTCCCATACGAGGGAACATCTTGTTCCCATTTAGCCTGTCAAGAATCCTCAGAATGTTTAAATCAAGTAGAATACTCAGACAGGTCACAGATCTGCCATTAGCTCAGTGAGTGGCACAGAACAGACTAAAGGGGTTGAATGGCCTCATCATGTTCCTACATTCCAATGGAAGGAGACCCATGAGCAGTATAAACACCAGAGCTGAAAGTGTGTTGCTGGAAAAGCGCAGCAGGTCATGCAGCATCCAAGTAGCAGGAGAATCCTGAAGAAGGGCTCATGCCCGAAACGTTGATTCTCCTGCTCCTTGGATGCTGCCTGACCGGCTGCGCTTTTCCAGCAACATATTTTCAGCTCTGATCTCCAGCATCTGCAGTACTCACTTTCTCCTCCCAGTATAAACACCTGCATGACCCATGTCTCTATTTTCCCCATGGAAGATAATAATTTCTTCCCAAAATTTGCAGTTACTACAGAGAAACTTGGTGAAATTACTATAACTAGGGACATGTATTAAGTAAACGGATGGGATTAAAGTTAAGTAAGTCCCCAAAGCCTAGTGGCCTGCACACTTGGGTGGCAACAGAGTTAGTGGATGCATGAGTATGATATTTCAAAATCCCTGGATTCTGGGAAAGTACCATTAGATTGAAAATGTGCTAATGTGACACCCTTATTCCAAAAAGGAGATAGGCAAAAGTTGGAAAGTTTGACCTCGGTAGTTGCTGGAGTCAATCATAAAGGAGGAGATAACTAAACACTTGGAAAAACAACGCTCAATTCACCACTGTCAGCACGGATTCATGAAGGGCCAGTCATGTTTAACATACTTGCTGGATTTCTTTGAGTTGTAACCAGCAATGTACATAATGGGGATCCAGTGGATGTGGTATATCTAGACTTCCAAGAAGGTTTGACAAAGTGCCACATAAAAGACTGATCCAGGAGGTTAGATCCTTGGGGCTTAGGGGTAAATCATTGGCTTGGATACAGGATTGACTAACTGACACAAAGCAGAGGGTCGGGATAAATAAATCCTCTGGATAGTGAACTGTAACTAATAGGGTGTTGCATGGTTCTGTTCTTGGACCTCAACTATTTACAATCTCTGTTAATGATCTGCAAACAGAAAGAGAGGGTAATGTAGCAAAGTTCATGAATGATACTGAAATAGGTGGGAAAGCAGCAGTGATGAGGAGATAAAGAGTTTCCAGATGGATACTGGTAGACTTGGAGAATGGGCCAGAATCGGGCAGATGGAGGTTAATCTGGATAATGCAAGGTTGTTCATTTTGGCCACAAAAACAAAAGAGAAAATTATTATTTAAATGGGAAACAGATTCAAAGTGTGTGAGTGCAAAGGGATCTGGGCGTCTTTGAACATGGATCACAAAAAGTGGGCAGGTGTAGCATATAATAAGAATGGCAAATGGAATTTCTTGCAAGAGGACTGGATTATAAAAGTAAAGAAGTGTTTTACAATTGTATAAAGTATTGGTGAGACCACATCAGGAGTATTGTGTCCAGTTTTGGTCTTCTTACTTGGGGAAGGATGTGATAGCATTGGAGTCAGTTCAGAGGAGGGTCCCCAGATTGATTTCAAGGATAAAAGTGCTTTTGTATGAGGACTTGCTGAATAGCTTGGGCTTGTACTCATTGAAGAAGAATTGGAGTGGGGGAGAGATGGTGGAGAGATCTGGTTGAGGTATATAAAATACGAAAGGGGATTGATAAAGTAGATGTGGAACTTTATTCCCTTGTGGGACAGTATTCCCTTGTGGAGTATTCTCTTGTGGGACAGTATTGAACAAGAGGGAATAGATATAGAGTGAGAGGAGATTGGTTCAAAACAACCTCAGTCAGTCCAGATTGGGAACAGCATCACCAACACTATCACACTGAGCACGGGGGCACCCTAGGGGCTGTGTGCTCAGTCCACTGCTATTCACCCTGCTGACACATGACTGTGCAGTGATGTACAGCTCAAATCACATCATCAAGTTCACTGGTGATACGGGGTCTCATCAGCAGGAATGACAAGTCAACATACAGGAGGTGCAGCAGCTAACAGATTGGTGCAGAGCCAACAACCTGTCTCTGAATGTGGACAAGACAAAAGAGATGGTTGTTGACTTCAGGAGGGCACAGAGCATTTACTCTCCACTGGACATCGACGGCTCTCTCATGGAGATCGCGAAGAGCACCAAATGTCTTGGTGTACATCTGGTGGAGAATCTCACCTGGACCCTCAATCCCAGTTCCATAGTCAAGAAAGCCCAGCAGTGTCTCTACTTTCTGTGCAGGCTGAGGAAAGCCCACCTCCCACCCCACGTCCTCATCACATTCTATAAAGGGTTCATTGAGAGGACCCTGAGTTGCTGCATCACTGCCTGGTCTGGGAATTGCACCATCTCAGATCGTAACACCCTACAACAGATAGTGAGGACAGCTGAGAGGATCATCGGGGTCTCTCTTCCCTCCATTACTGACATTTATTCCACACAGTGCATCTGAAAGGCTAATAGCATTGTGGAAGACCCCACACAACCCTCACTCAAACTCCTCTCCCTCCTGCCACCTGGCAGAAGAAAGCAGAGCATTGGGTCTCTCATGACCAGACTGTGTAACAGTTTCTTCCCCCAAGCCATCAGGCTCCTTAACACTGTATGATCGGACTCTTTTCCATCTGAAATTCTTTGCACGACTTTGAATTGCTGCTAGAAAAATGTCTATTATTTATCGTTATTCTGTTACATGTAACCTGTGTGTTTTGCATTCTTGTGCACTTTATGCAGTGTCCAATCATGTGCTTTGTGCTGTCCATGTAGCACCCTCGGTCCTGGAGGAACACTCTCCTTTTTACTGTATCAGTTGTATATGGTAGAAATGGCAAATGAAAAGCTACTCTCCTCTACCAATACTCTCAGAGGTTGTGAATCTGTGGAGCTCACTGCCCGAGAGTGCAATGGAGGCAGAATCGATCAACAGATTCAAGAAAGAAATTGATGTGTTTCTGATGAAAAACAGGATAAAGAACTGTAGGGAGCAGGCAGAAAAATGGAGTTGAGACCAAGAGAAGATCAGCCATGATCATATTAAATGGCGTAGCGGGCTTTCAGTGCTGAATTGCATTTTCTTGCTCCTAAGTTGCTGTGTTCCTATTCAATTGTTCTGATTTACCTGCTCCTTTTAAATGCTGTTGATATTCTGTAATATTCCGTCAAATCTACTGGTAAGAATATGGTGAGATGTCCGTACAGCAGTATCATCACTGGAGTCGTAGTTAGAGCCACACGCTAATCTTTTCCAAAGGTGTGGGTTGGAACTCTACTGTGGTAGGTGGTAATGTTTGAATTAAGCAAAAGATCTGGAGCTTAAAAAGCTACTTTAACAATATTACACTTTCGGTTAACGTAAAAGCTCATTTGGTTCACTAACATGCTTTAGGGAAGGAAATTAGCCATCTTAACCTGGTTTGGCCTATACGTAACTCCAGGCACACAGTAATATGGTTGATTCTTAACTGCCCTCTGGGGAATAAGGGATGGGTAATAAATGTTGGTCTCGCCAGCAGCTCCCACAAAGTAAAACACAAAAGCCATTGTCTTCTACTGAGGTGTTGACAGTTCTCTGGACCCATAAAGAAACGGGGAGGAATTTGGCCAAATGCCTTTTTTTAGCTCGATCCTTGTGGTTGACAGACAGGTGGGAGTTTTCCAAGGACTGGTACCATTCCAGCCTGGCACCAAGGGATGAAAGAGTAACACAGAAACATTTCAAGGCTTGATGACTGAAAACTACATATTTTTTACTGAAATAAAAACATACAATGACATTTTTTAACATGGCCATATTTTAAGTTGATTCCAGCTTTAGAAGAAAAATCACCCTTTGGAGTAAGCTAAATAATGAAGTAAAATCTGAAGGTTTTGGTCATTGCCAATAATTGTCAAAAGTAGACTGGAAAGACTGGAACTTTTTTGACTGGAGTGTAGGAGGTTGAGGGGTAACCGTATTGAGGGTTACAAAGTCATGAGTGGTGTAGATAAGGTGAATAATAAATGTTTTTTCCCTGCGGGGGCAGAATTTAAAACTGAGGGGCATATTTTCAGGGTGAGAGGAGATGTTTTATAAAGAACATGAATGGCAATATTTTAATATGGGATGGTTTGTGTGTGGAATGAACTGTCAGAGAAAGTGGTGGATGCAGGTACACTTACAACGTTTAAAAGACATTTGAATAAGTTCATGAATAGGAAAGGTTTGGAGAGATATGGGCCAAGCACAGGCAGGTGGGATCAGTTTAGTTTGGGAACATGGGTGGCATGGTTGGTTGGACCGAAGGGACTGTTTCCTTGCTATATGACTCTATGACTCACTCTATGATATGACTTGAGAAAGACTGATGACAACTTGTGATTTTTTAGTTAATGGGAAGATCTTGCCAGGATAAGGGCCACAAGTAGCAAGCCCACACCAGCTGTCTGACTGATTCTATTACGCTATCCCAAACCCAATGCACTTTTCATGGCATCAGGCTAGCTCTCTTTAAGAATGTGTTCATGCCCTCTCAGAGGAAGTTAAAATCAACTAGGAGAAAGTGAGGACTGCAGATGCTGGAGATCAGAGATGAAAAATGTGTTGCTGGAAAAGTGCAGCAGGTCAGGCAGCATCCAAGGAGCAGGAGAATCGACGTTTCGTGCATGAGCCCTTCTTCAGGGCATTATCCCTGAAGAAGGGCTTATGGCCGAAACATCGATTCTCCTGCTCCTTGGATGCTGCCTGACCTGCTGCGCTTTTCCAGCAACACATTTTTCAGCTCTCAGAGGAAGTGCCCAGTCAGTTGTTTCTGTTGATACTATCCCCAGGTGGCCACATTATAAATGCCTGGCTAAACTACAAAACTGCACAAACTGATTTAAGGTAGAGAGATCATAACAAGTTATCAAAGTGATAGTGTCAAAACAGGACAGTAAGGAAGATTTTACGGATACAAAACATGATAATGGGGTCATATATAGCGGAACATTGACCGAAGTTCACAGCTGATGCTGTCTCCATGGGTACAGGACATAGCTATCAGTTTTTGCTCGGCCATTCTGTGTTGTTGTGTATCTCAAAGGCCACCTTGGATGACATTTACCCAAAGATCGGAGGCGGAATATCCTTGACCATTGAAGTGTTCCCTGACTGGGAGGGAACATTCCTGTCTCGCAATTGGTGCATAGAGTCCATTCATCCGTTGTCGGAGCATCTGCATGGTCTCACCAATATACCATGCCTCAGGGTGTCCTTGCCTGGAGTATGTGAGGTAGTTTGTACAGTTTTGAATTATTTGTTACTTTGGTTAGATGCTTGGTATGCGACTCTTATACCTATCATATTATTCCAGTCATTCGATTTATCTCCAGCACTATCTTATTTTAAAATTTTTGTAGTTATCTCTCTGCTTCAATTAATCAGTTTATAGGTCATCCCTTCACCTGTTATTCAGCTATTGACACTTTAAGCACACCATCTAACACTCTTGATTCCCCCCACCACCGAGATCTATTATTCAGCTTGTTGACACTCCACTCACACCATTTGTGTAATGTTTTGATCTCTCTAATTATAAATTCCATGCCTGAGCACCTACCTCACTTCATCTGACAATGGAGTAGTACTCTGAAAGCTTGTGATTTCAAGTAAACTAGTTGGACTATAAACTAGCGTTGTGTGATTTCTAACTTTATTTGAACCAGAATGAATTCTATAAAATGGATTAAAGCTTCGGTTATCACAACTATGAATGACAAGGCCACTGACACTTTTATAAGGCTCTGAGAGTGGCAATTGTTTTCAAACTGCTTCCAAATTGCTTTTGGAGACAGCAGGCTAAATTCAATATGACTCGTTTCCGCAGGGTGAAAATAATGTCCAGCAATTTCCTGGCTTAAGCTTCCCTCCTTATTCCCTCCTTCCCTCACATTTGACAATTGGTTACTCATAGGTCAGTCAGCCAAATATGACACTGATATCATGAGATGAATTGCAATGGACATAATGTCACAGAACAGTGGGGTAATAACTCTTTGGCGATAGTTCAACCAAATGAAGCTGACTTGCCAAACTGCCAGTAATTTTTTCACATGCAGAGCAAATTGTTGCTCACTTTATGATTTCATATTCTTGCATGTGTCCTGGTGCATGCCAGACAAACAGCTTCGACTGACTATCTCTTTTGTCGTCAAGTATTAATTTCCTCATGGAAACTGGACCATGTAAATCTGTCTTTTATGAGTCACAATGCTATTTTATAGAACTTTCTAGGAGGTAGCACAGCTTGTTCATATCATCTCAATATGTTTACCGATCCTGGATAGAAATAATGTTTATACATCCGGCAGCTGTCATGGAAAGCTCAAGTACTCCAGCTCGCCACAGAATGTGATACTAATTATGAAGCTCAGATATATTAGAGATAATGGGCACCCATACACAGTATAATCTGATGATCTGATGAGTATACACAGATTGGCTGGCATGTCTCCATATTGACAGGGACTGAAGCTGAACAAAACTTCACTCATGGTAAAGTGCTTTGAGATATCTGCAGGACATAGGGAGGGACTGTTTACTTTGTCTGCAAGAAAGTGGTTTTGCATCTGAGTCAGCAGCTTCTGGGTCTGAGCTGAATTTAAGTATTAGGGGAATTGATGTTCAAATGGTATTATTACCCAACTACTAAGCCAGAGACCCAAGTTTTTATCCTGCCATGGTAGATCGTGGAATTTGAATTCTGTAGTTCTTAGGGCCAAAGGGATCAAAGAGTATAGGATGAAAGTGAGAATAGAAAGATAATGGAGAAGCAGGTTTGAATGGTCTACTCTTGTTCCTATCTTCTAAGTTTCAATAAAATATGGAATCTAATGATGACCATAAAACTACAATTGATTATCAGAAAAACAAACCATCTGGTTCACTAATGTTCTTTAGGGAAAGGAACTGCTGTCCTTCCATGATCAGACCTTCATGTGACTCCAGACATACAACACTGTGGTTGATTCTTAGCTGCTCTCTGGGCAATTAAGGATGAAGGGTGGCCTAGAATGACACACATATCCACTGAATGAATGAAAAAATCTAGATTAACACTTCAAGACAATAATGGAGAGAGTATCATTTTGCAAATCAGTGCAAAATGTCCAGTGGCACAATTTGAAGAGGAAAACAAAGATCTATATTGTCTTTAGGGCTACATTTGCACCTTTAGCACCAAAGTAGATGACCTGGTCATTTATCTTGCATCTATTTGTGACTCCTTGCTCTTGGTTCATGGGCTGGGAATGTTAATGACTAGTTGAATTGAATTGAATTTATTGTCATGTGTGCCGATGCGCAGTGAAAGGCTTTGCCTTGCGAGCAGTATGGACAGATCACAGAGTTAAGTAGCATAGATAAGTAAATAATAGGCAAACAGCATCAAAAACAAAAACACAGGTGAATGTTAAGAATTTGTGAGTCCGCTCAATATTCTAACAACAGTAGGGTAGAAACTGTTTCGAAACCGGCTGATATGTATGTTTACGCTTTTGTTCCTTCTCCCAGTGGCAGAGGTTGTAGAAAAGCATTGCCAGGGTGGGATGGATCTTTGAGAGTGCTGGTGGCCTTTCCTTGACAGTGGGCCTGGTAGTTAGATTCTTAGTTGTAGTCAGTCAGCAAGTGGTGCCACCCCCTGTCAGAGTGAAGTAACCCAGTTTCGAAAGGATAAAGACAGTGAAACAATGTTGTTAATTTTATTAACACCAAGTCTTTAGTCCTGCAAAGGGATGATGCATGAAGGTATCTGATGTATTAAGGGAAGTGTCAAAATGATGCATGAAGGAGGTAAAAACAATGACTGCAGATGCTGGAAACCAGATTCTGGATTAGAGGTGCTGGAAGAGCACAGCAGTTCAGGCAGCATCTGAGGAGCAGTAAAATTGACGTTTCGGGCAAAAGTCCTTCATCAGGAATACAGGCAGAGTGCCTGAAAGGTGGAGAGATAAATGAGAGGAGGGTGGGGGTGAGGGGAAAGTAGCATAGAGTACAATAGGTGAGTGGGGGAGGGGATGAAGGTGATAGGTCAGGAAGGAGGGTGGATTGGATAGG